>NC_047148.1:17117890-17417890 GCF_009829125.3 Periophthalmus magnuspinnatus
AAAAACATTTAAAACTGTGTTAAAATACTAAATAAACATTGTGAGGTCATTTTTAAACAAACTGCATTTTAAATAATTCAGATTTTCTCTCTTGCTTCTTTCTTGGTTATATAAGAAGTGTTGTGAAGGAGTAACCGTTTTTGGAAGCCAAATGCTAAACATCAACGCGAGAAAAAGTATGATAGAGCTCATTCACTCCCCTCACTCTTTAGTTCTCCACATAACATATGGTACACTTACATAACAGGACCTAAAAGGCACCCCACTATGCCTCAGAAAAAGGGGGAATAAGAGTGGTCAACAAAGCACAGGATGTTCCAGGAAGTCCAATAGACTAAATATCGTTTTATAGAGTGGAGTGAACAAGAAGGACAAAAAGTGTTTCATTATTGATCTAGAATACTTTTACCTGTACACATATGGTCCACGCTGTTCCAACATTGGTTTTTCTCCTTTTAATATTTCTTTAGGATTAAGCACATTGAAAAAGTAGACAGACATAAAGAAAGGCACAGGAATGTCCTTCCACATAGTGTAAGTCATTTCATTGTTTGGATCAATCACAGTGTTCTGCAAAACAAAACAATTAATAAGATGCTTATTTATTAAAATGTATGCAACAGATCCTATACATTTACTCTTCATATTTAAATTTAAGTTACATTAGTATTACTCACTTTACCATAAACAATAAACTGTAATACTCCAAATAAATGTAAATAAACACTGAAATCAGATTTTACAGTTATCTAAGTTAAAGCTTCCTTATCAAAGCAGATAAAATTATGCAAGCAGCTCATGTCCTAGAGTGTCACAGATAGGCTATTATGACTAAAGACCCATTACTTAAAACTAAAGCAGCACACCTCTTACCTTCACTATCTGATCATCAATAATAAGTGGTCCCACAAAAGACAGCACCACCCCGAAAAACACCGCAAGACCACCTGCCACTATGAATCCCACAGCTACTTTGGACTTATTAATTGCCATGCTGTGTTGTAGCTTGTTGTCAGTAGGATCAGTCGGTTCGTCCCGTTCGCCCTCAGACCCCTGGACCCTGCACGCGCTCTGCCCTCGCGCTCTGTCTCAGCAAAAAGAGCCGCAATGTTGCATTTTATTGTCTACTTCGGCTGTAGGTTGCATGTTTTTGTGTTTGACCTGGTTTTATTATCCCACAGCCACGCCTCCTGTTTCGTGCAAAGGACTCTGGGTAATGTAGTTCCACAGCCATAGCCCACCATCCCCGGATTATTCGACTTTGATTGAAACATTGAGCTACAGACAGTTGAACTATTGTGCCAAGGTACAACTGTGACATTTAGGGAAATTATTAAATGCATGCGTTGACCTAAGTCGCTTAGCCTATCTGGATTTTAAAGGACAAAAAAGTTGATGAAAAAAATCCTCATATTAACCAAAAATTCTTATTACATGACATTATACATAAACTACATTATAAATCTTACCTTAATGATTTGGTCATTCATCACTGCTGGGCCCACAATTAACAGCACTGCTCCAAAGACAACAGTGAGAATCCCCGCCACCAAAAATCCAACAGCTACTTTTGATTTGTTGATTGCCATGATGGCCCAGTAAGTGTCAAAAGTGCTCGTTTCTTGTCTAAAAATGATGTGCTCTTGGCTGCAGAGTAGGAGACAGACTATGGAGGGGCGTGATGGCTGGATTATAAGGTGCAGACCACGCCCCTGGGGCCCTGATACCCCTAATCAGAAACACAGTGGGGCCAGTGTGAATCCTCCCCGTGTTCACTTTATCTTAAAACCATTTCAATTTAACACGGTCATGCAGTCATAGTCAGATGATGAACCCTGTGCATAAATTTACTGTAGGCCTATGTGTAATATTTTAGAGCTCCTATAGTGGCCTAAGGATTACAGTTTTAATATACTCGCTGTATGTAGGCAATAGTACATTGAATTTATAGGACAGCCTGATTGCAGGATAACTCTATGGGTTGCTATGGTTTATTTTAGTCAAAATGTAGGCACAGGTCTATGGACTGGGCTATAAAAACCTGTCTAGCCTGTTTGGAAACAACATCCAAGTTTGTTTTTTTTTACTTTTACTTTAGAAAAAGCATAAAAATCTCATTTAAAGAAATCAAAGAGATATTCTTGTCTGCTGTTGGGTGTGGACAACCCAATCACAGCTAATATGTGTTTCAAATGAGGAATTATCCTTTAGGCAAAACCAGGCAAACTGTCACTTGCTACTAGACTTGTCTTTCCCAAGTAAGAGAAAATCAAACTCTTAATTGGTTATTAGGTTTTTACATGTTAGTGTAACGGCTTAATATTTTAGTGTGTTGATCAATTTTGCATTGTAAAATTCAGTAGTAATAGGCCTAGAATAGATCTTTTTACACGACCAACAAATGTTTTTATTCGGATTATATTCATCTTCTTGACAAGCTGGTCTTGGTTATACTTTCAGATAAATTGCATGTGTGTTGTTAGAGGAAGAGTTGTCTAATGGAGAGGCTGGAGACGGTTTAAGACAAGAGCAATGACTTACACATTTATATGGACCCATGGATATGAACAGTACATTGTGATAGTACTGTGAATTAAACTCTGTCTATTCACAGGTTTCTGCTTGCTGCTATATGCCACATTTTCAGGACTTTTTCCCCATTCAAAAGATATAATATTTTCTTTTAAATTATTGATCGCTATGGCAACAGTCCTCCATTCTCACAAGGGTTGGTTTTGTTTAGTTTTTTTGGGGGGCAGTATTACGTCTGTGCAAAGTCAGCTCATACATTAAACTTTTGAGATGATAGAAAATGGGTGTTAAACCAAAAGATCAAAGGAAAACTTTACCTTGCCTTTGTCCAATTATTTTATGAATTATGCATAATTTGTCATAAATACATGCAGTTAAGACCATCTCCACTGTAAGTAGTATGAGCATATAGTATATAAGTATACTTTTGTGTACTGCTTATCGCTCTGTAGGTTAATAACTACATGACTGTCATCTACACAATCAATAAATTATAATAACTAGTGAAATGTCTTAATTTACACAGACACGCTTTTGTGAGAGTTTCCGTCAGGAGTCAGTTTAGACCATAAAATGCAGACTAACCTAGCTCTAAGGAATCACACACTGAGACCTCAAATGATATTTATGCCCTGCTTCATTAGTGGATTTGGTGGATTTGGAAGATGAAGGAACCCTCTCTTATTTGGCCCACACATGACCATTGAGTACGCACTCGAGGGGTAGACGTCCACTGAGCTGCAGCCCACCGCAGCGCCTCATCTGACTGAGCTGTGAAATCTTGCTTCCTCAATGTTTTAAATGTTATTGCGTGACTTGTCCTCCTACACCATCACACACTACACAGCTAGCTCTTCACATGTCTTCCTGTTAAAACGCTGATTCTTACTTTTCAAAAAAACTAAACAAAATAAAGACCCTGGACCCAGTTTTTATAGGAAGTTTGTCACAGTATCACATGCTTGAGATACTTTGAAGTTTCTTCCTGTTCTTGACCCAGTGGCAAATAGGAGTAAAGATGTTAACAGGTTGTGTAATTTTGAGTTGTCTAAATAAGTTAAATACTACTAAGGGTTGCTCCTCCTCCTCATTAAACAATAAACCATGTCTGATTAGGAGGTAGCCTATACTGAGGATTAAAGTGCAAATAAATATTAAATCCAGTTTTTTGCTACTTTACTCTGTATTGTTTGTGTATTGTGTGTTTTGTTCTGTTCCAAGTCAATGTTTGGCAATAGTGCAAAGTATAGGTACATTTTCAGCTTTCTTCTCAAAAACATACACAACTGAGTGAGTGCTGCCTCCAGTAACCGGTGCAACTACTTGTAGATGGTGACATTACAAGAAACTGCCCTGATTACAGCCTGGTGTTTCTGATTACGAACATCTGGGAGCAAGGGCGGAGTTTGAAGTGTGGATAACTTTTAGTCCAATCACACGACTGCTCTTCTCCAGAACCCACCCTCCTTCCCTCTCACTCTCTTCCTTAGTTCTTCAGTTAGTCCTTAAGTCAGATTTAAAGGTACACTGTGTGACTTTTCTAGTGAAGGGTACACCACCTGCTTGTCTCCATGGAACTGCTTTGCCTGGAATGTTCCACACTATGATCTTAAATTTATTCTCTATGGAGACAAGGATGTATCTTTCCACACTAAGCAAATTTACAGGTCAGATCTGTGGAGAGGTAACCTCGCTCACAGTAAGAATGTAGGTTTTTCAGTGTGTCTTTGATATAAAAAAATAAATTAAAAAAATGCATGTAATTGAATAAATGCAAGTTTAGATTAGTAAATGTGATACTACGGAACATTCCAGGCAACACAATGACATCACCGTGGAGACAAGCAGCACCCTTTGCCAGAAATGTTACATAGAGCATCTGTAATTTTAAAGTAAACTTATTCTGCAGCCTAGCCTTAAAAGCTTTTATTTCACTCTCTGTGTGAGACCTGTGTATAATGACTTATTTATCTTGCTCTGGTTTGTATAAAGAAAACAAATATTTTATATTTTGATCTAAAAACATACAATACCAAACTGAAGTAGAAGATATTAACATTTATAGTGTATTTTGCATTTTACTTGCCAACTTATTAATTAACTAGTTAAACTATGTTTATTCATAGATAAATGTGTCCACAAGGTGTCAGCCTTAACCCTCGGCTAAAGTTCAGTTTACCAAAAAGATCTAACTTATAGGACCCACATAATATTAATGTAAGTAAATAACCTGCCTGTCTTAAATACTGTAGTTTTCATATGCACAGTTTATTCACCACTGACCTGATCAACCCAGTAGATCTGTTATTATGCATTAGTTTCTGTCCAACTGCAACAATGATTGGGGATGATAAAGAGGCGCTAGAAAAATATATTTATAGACGGTACAGAAGTGCTTGTCCCATGTCTGCTGTGAGGTGAGGGTGTGTCCTGAGGTAAGGTGTCAAACAAGAAAGTGCAATGACCTGTATCTCCATTCATTCAGTCAGCCCAGTGCAGCACTTGTGCCTGGTATACCACAGAGATGTTTTGAGTTTTTAGAAGGACCTTAGCCCAAATTCATATGGAGATTGAAAGCATGGTCGCAAACAGCGTGCTTGTGAGAGCCAGGGAAGGTAAAAATGATTTTTTTTTTTTTTTTTTTAATGTTCAGTTGTTGAAATTAAGATTTAAATGCTCCTCAGTGTTACATTTGGTTTGTTTTTTATGCATGATGGTACAGAGCCATAACCATCATACTGCTGTGCATTAAATTCTTTTGTTGTGTGTGTAGTAACACTGCTGTATCAGGCTTAACTTGAAGTTCCTATTTACTTAAAATTGTGGTGAGGTTTAAAATATGAAGAACATGATTTATCTGACCTAACTCAAACAATCTTTGTAATAAAAAAAAAAAAGTGTTAAACAAGTGTTAAGGAGATTGCTAGTCCTTTTAAGTCTGAAAGTAAGTTGTAGAATAATGCAGTCCTACAGGATTTGCTGACGTATTCTGTGTGCTATATTTAGCTCATGGTAGTGCTGCATACCTGTCACAAACAACAGAACTCACGCACGTTGAAAAAAAAATGAACAGGTGTCTTTATTAGGTCATGTTTTGTTTAAAAGTAAATTGCTTTGCTCAGGTGGAGGAAACAAAGGTAGGAGCTGGAAATGGAAAGAAATGTTGCGGTTCCCCCACATCAGTCAGTGCATGGACATGGCCAAGACCATTGGTTTGTTAAGTCTTTGTCTGTGATTTTAGTGTGCAGGTCTTCTAAGGTCATGTCTCATATCTAGCTTTTCTCTGTCAGAACGAGACTATTACAGTATATGTGTTCGGCAGCCAATTGGTAAGAAGCTTTTCCAGCTCTTCTGCCAGAGTCGACCTGATCTGCAGAACTACACCTTGTTCCAAGATGCACTGGTATTTACCCACAATGCCCTTCACATGTGACAACACACTGAGCTAGAATCACACAGATAGATAACAGCATACACACATTACATGCCAGTCATCAAATGTGTGTCTAAGAGCATAAGAGATGGTAAGAAAGAGAGACATATATTATGTGTGTGTGTGTGTGTGTGTGTGTGTGTGTGTGTGTGTGTATATATATATATATATATATATATATATATATATATATATATATATATATATATATATATATATATATATATATATATATATATATATATATATATATATATATATATATATATATATATATATATATATATATATATATATATATATATATATATACACACACACATATACTTCATATACTAATTGTACATGCTAACTAAAAGGGTCACACTTTTTCTCTCTGCTCTAGGAAGATTTTGAGACCAAATCAGATGCTGAAAGAAAAGTTCTTGGTGTAAACATTATTCAAAGATTTCTTATGAGTCAGGTAAGAAGAAAAAACACACATCTTTTACACATTTATAAGTCATTTATGAATGGCTCATTTTTGCCCTCAGTCTGGTCAGTATCTGCCCATAGTGCAAAGTCATACGCAGGCCTGCATGCAAACTCTGGAGCTGGACCCCGGTGCAGATGTTTTTCGTGGATGCAAAAAGTAGGTGTTGTCCTTATGAATGTGTGTGTGTATATACAGTAATATAGTTCACACAGTTATCATTGATGTAAATCATTCTCTTCTTTGATTTAGTAACCCTCATGTTGGTTAGCTGTTGGTATTACATACATTACATCTTTCATCTCTAAGACTGGAAGATTAACAAAAATCTTTCAATCTGATGAGGAGAGGATGTATAGTAAACAGTCTCCAGTTTGTTATTTAAATTCTCTGAACTAGGAAAATGCACTCTGTCAGATGAGAAATCACCAGTGATTTATAACGATGTAATTCTATATGTCCTTATACTTAAACACTTGAGTCTAATGTCAAACTTGTCTGCATTTTTCAGAGATCTAGATTTATATCTTTCTGGGAAACCATTCGTGCAGTATCAAAAGAGCATGTTTTTTGACCGTTTTTTACAATGGAAAGCCCTTGAGAGGTGAGTCAGCTGTGCCTGTAAATTTACATTATTAGAACAAAAGTTGTTGTTTTTTTGATGAACCTTTTGTACATTTACTCAACTAATATTTGTTTTGGCAAAACGCTCCCATTATACTTTACCTATGGCTCTATGTTTCCTTAAGGCAGCCTGTAACAAAGCATTGTTTCAGACAATATAGACTTCTGGGAAAAGGAGGGTTTGGAGAGGTCAGTCTATGTACACACAGTCACTGATTTTATAAGCACTTGATTGAATGCGTACCATCTGAACTTTTGTAAATGCCCTAATGACTAGCTGCGACACAAGGGAAATTAAAATGTTATTATGTTTTCTTTTGTAGGTGTGGGCTTGTCAAGTGCGATCCTCAGGAATGATGTATGCCTGCAAAAAACTTGACAAGACTCATGTGAAGAAACGGAGAGGAGAAGCTATGGCCCTAAATGAGAAAGAAATTCTTGAAGCTGTGGACAGCCGGTTTGTGGTAAGACAGTTAACTTAAGGCTCTTTGCAAAGTTACATACAGTTGTCCTAACATGTGCCCATTGTTAAGGTAAATTTAGCATATGCCTATGAAACCAAGCACGCCCTTTGTATGGTTCTGACAATGATGAGCGGAGGTGACCTGAGATTTCATATTTATAACATTGGTACACCGGGCCTAGAGAGAGAGAGGGTGTGCTTCTACGCTGCAGAGGTATGCTGTGGGTTAACACATCTACACCAGATGTCAATAATCTACCGGTCAGTGAACGTTTTAATTAGCAATTGATGTATTACACGGATAATAGCTGATTAAAATACTCCTTTATTTCTAGAGATCTCAAACCAGAAAATATTCTCCTGGATGAGTATGGTTAGTACAGATTAATTGTATTATTTTACTGAAAGTGTAACTTATTAATAAAGGTGGAAATGACCAAGGAGTTAAGACTGATTTATTGGTGATGAAAAATAAGTAATTTATATTTGTGGAGCAGAATGTGGCTCGTTTACTTGATGAAATCACCTATATTATTTTTTGCTTGAGGAAGTAATGATGGTATTGTGACATAGCAACTAAGAACTTTTGAGGAAGTAGGTGTGGTGGTTCTATTTTGAGAAAATTATGCACTTGTCCCGTCTAACTATGTGCTTTGAAACCTGACCTAATAATAAATTATAACTTTTAGAACAGTTAAAATAGTTTGAATAGAAAGTGGGTAAGGAAAAGGAAAATTCAGCAACATTTTTTAACATTGTTATTTACACCCAGGTCATATTCGGATTTCTGACTTGGGGCTTGCTGTGCGTTTGCCTGATGGGAAACTAGCTCATGGTCGGGTGGGAACTATAGGCTACATGGGTGAGTTTGCACTCTGTGTTTCATAGAAAGTACAACGTTAATAACATAATACAAATGAAAACATCATTTGCAGCTCCTGAGGTGATTGGACATGAGCCTTATGGGGTGAGTGCTGACTGGTGGGGTCTTGGATGTTTGATTTATGAAATGACTGCTGGAAAGCCCCCTTTGAGGAGTAGAGGAGAGCACCCCAAGCCCCCTGAGATGGAGAGGAGGATTCAGAATGAAAAGGAAGAATATACTAAAATGTTCAGTAAGGAAATCAAGGATCTGTGTTCGTCGGTAAAAATCAGAATTAAAACTACAACTTAGCAAATTTAAATTCTCTCTAGTATTTTAAAATTTCACTATTATCTAGCTGTTGGCCAAAGACCCAATGAAGCGACTGGGATGCCGAGGCTCAGGGGGAAGTGAAGTTAAAGCCCACCCTTTTTTTAAAACAATTAATTTCAGGATGCTGGAGGCTGGGTCGGTAGATCCACCTTTTAAACCAGATGTAAGTATCATGTATAAATGTTCTATTCATCTAGGAGAGACTATACATGACACATATTATAGCAATGTTTTGCTTATTTTATGATTTGCTAAACTGCATTTAACAGCCCAAGCTGGTGTACTGCAGTGATGTACAGGACATTGAAGAGTTTTCTACTGTAAAAGGAGTGGTTCTGAACGAGACAGATGGGGAATTTTACTCGAAGTTCTGCACAGGTCGAGTTTCCAGAATGTGGCAAAATGAGGTACACTTATTACACTTCCGTGTGGTGTTTCTAAGAAAGAATTAATTTAAGTCTGCCTTCTCTCTTAGATGATAGAGACTGGATGTTTTAAGGAGCTAAATAGTTTTGGTCCAATGGGCACTCGTTCTCCAGACCTGGTGTGTTCCCAGGTGCCTAACAGCCCTAAACGCAGTCTACTGCGTCGCATCTTTCGCAGACGTGTAAGGCCAAAATAATATATTGACACCATTTCAGTTTCATTAGAATCTCCAGATACACTTTTGCTTTTTTTTTTTTTTTTTTTCAAATTAGCACCAGCGCCCAGACTCACCAGAAGAATATAAAGTAATCAAGGATTCAGGACCAGACACTGAACTATGACCTATGACCTATGAACTGTTCACCATCAGAAAGCCAACCTTAAGTGTCATCAGTGGTATTCAAGATAATGTAGTATATGTAATGTAAATGTAGAATATATTGTAAATTGTGCTTATTTTTTGAATGTTTCAATGTAAATATATTTTGATACAAAAAACTACTGGGCTTTAATTTATTTCTGACAGTTAAATGTTTGGGTTTACTGCAAAGTGAGTTTGCGAGCTACTCATTCTGCTTTCTAGGTTGAAAAAACAAACAAACAAAATATTAAAAATGTAAATGTCTAGTACTGTCACATACACTGTATGGCCAAAAAAAAAGTCACCAACTGGATTTAACTAAGCAAATAGGTTGGGGTTGCTGCAGTTGGCATTGGAGGTCTAGGTTCAGCAACAGTCTGTGCTCAAAGAATGAGGTCAGCTGACACCTGAATATACTGAATGACCAGGTTATTCCATCAGTGGATTTTTTTTCTTGCCTGATGGCACGGGCATTTTCCAAGATGACAATGCCAGGATTCATCAGGCTCAAATTGTAAAAGAGTGGTTCCGGAGCATGAGACATCATGTTCACACATGGATTGGCCACCACAGAGTCCAGACCTTAACCCCATTGAGAATCTTTGGGATGTGCTGGAGAAGGCTTTGTGCAGTGGTCAGACTCGACCATCATCAATGCAATATCTTGGTGAAAAATTTATGCAAAACTGGATGGAAATAAATCTTATGACATAGCAGAAGCTTATCGAAACAATGTCACAGCGAATGCGTGCTGTAGTCAAAGCTAAAGGCAGTCCAAGGAAATATTACAACGTGTGACCTTTTTTTTTGGCCAGGCAATCTATATATTACCTTTAAAAAGTTGCAATATTTTAAAGTAGTGCTGTTAGACATAAATGAAAATACTGTTACAGTTCAGGAACTATTGAGCTTGACAAGACATACAATTTTATTGATCAGAGCAAACAATAAAAACAAACTTGTATTAATAGTAAAAAAAACAAAAAAACAAAACACGCACAAAACTGAGAATGTGCCAAATTATTAAATGAAAGTGGACTACACATTACAATACAATATTTTATGCATTATGATGCATTATGCCAAAAATGGTCGCAGCACAGCATATAGCTCTGTTTTGTACATGGCAATGGAAAACTGCTAAAAAAAAAAAAGATTGTTGTCATGGTGGAATTATCCTAAGGACTTTGTTTTAAGGAAACTGATCATCCTTCCCAGGGTGGACTACGCCTGCCGTCTACATCCGTCTCCACATGGTACAACATATCAGCTAGAGTGTGCTCTATCACAGCTCCCCAGCCCATGTCACTCATCTAAAACAGTAAATCAGAGGCTCAGAACATGTAAATGAAGTCATGGACTGCTAAAACACTGAAATTCAAATCTCACCGGCTGGTACTTAAGATCTTTGGGAGGGTGTTTGAAGTGAGGCCCAAAATTTACAGAGACCTACAAAATATATTTTAAGTAAGATATTAAGAAATTCCAAAATGACCAGAACATATACACCATGTATGTAGCAGGAATCTACCAACCGTGCAGCTCTTGTAGAGTGAAATGGCTGGATAGTAGATTCCTTCAAATAGGTTTTCAAATGCCACTCCTTGACTAGCCCCATTTTTGTAAAATATCATCTGAACCAGACATACAAGTTAGTACATTAACAATTAACCTTTGACTGCAACATAGATTGTCATTTCATCTTACCTTACTGGGGCTTGTTGCCTTGAGGTTTTTTTCTGCTTTATCCACATAGTCTTTTTCTTCAAAATACAAGTAACTTTTGAACTTGATTAGTGCCTTAAAAAAAAAAAAGAAAAAAAACAGCACTAAAGCTGTGCTATTTATTATGCATTTTGTACACTGGTTTGAAGCTTACCTTGTCCTTGTACGTGTCAGGAAGAGCTTTTGCAGTTTCAGTTTCATCTGGCAGCTCAATGTAGAAACCCAGAGTGTCTCCTTGGCCATATCCTGAGGAATAGTGCTTTCCTATAGACTGGTGAAAGCGGGTGCCCTTCTTGCTACGCCATGAATAGCTGAACTTATCATATCCTAAAGGTGCCTGCAAGTTACCTAAGCAGGAGAAATATAAAAAGGTTAGGCAATATAAAATTCAAAGGATTGCATCACTTAAATAATCAATACACTTTATGTAGCAACATTTAGGCTAACATGTTAGCATTATTGAGTTGTATGAAGCTCCACCTACCAAGAGGCTGTGACCACCCTAGCCTCGCAGCAGTCTCTGGAGGCATGTCATCAACAGTAACCTCAAAGAACCAAGCCCCTTTTCGCACTCCATGAGAAGCTCGCACCATTGAATAGCCCTTCTCCCCAGTCACAGTGAGCCGGTCATCAGAGATCTTCAGCTGCGGTGCTGAAACAAAAATCTGCCATTAATACCAAACATGTGCAGTAATATTGCATTATTTATCCAAAGAACTTATCAGGTACCTCTATCGTGCAAAGCTAACAGCACCCTCTCATAGAGACATGCCCTGTAGAGATCACCCGGTATAGGTTTCCCAGCCCAGCAGTCAAGCTCCAATTTTTCAGGATCAGGAGCATGTGGGTCTGGCTCAGCAAGGATGTACCGATAGCCATCCTTATTAAAGGGGTGCTCCAGAGGATAACCGTGAGGTGGGAGACGCTGGGCTGAAAACAAAGGGTCACTGTACGATGCAAACACAAAACAGAAAAATTTGATTATTTAACTTTAGAGACTTATTTCATAAGTGTGTGTGTTCCTACCTTCTGGTCCGCTTAGTTGCTCCTGCAGCAGTCCCTTCTTGTTGCTGCTGTTGTTTGCGTTTGGCTCCCCGTCCTTTTCCAGGACCTGCAGCTAATGCACCTACAAAAAAAAGAAAAAAAAAAGAACAAAAAAGAAAAAAACACAGGCATTAGAGAAACTTTCTAGAAAACTACGATACAGACAAAGACTTAAGCTGCAGCAGCCCAGTTAATCAGCTTTACTCCCAACAATGACTGAATGACTATTGTCACTTGTACTTAAATTTCACACAGCAAGCAATCTTATAAATAACTCAGTGCATTTTTCTATAATCTATATTCCAGAACTAGGAATGTGTTAACATATTTGATTTATTACACAATATGTGAGCAGTGTTCAATTTATTTGATTTATCTTTAAAACACCCTGTTCTCACAGAACCTTTGACATAGAATTTTAGTGGAGCACAGCTGAAGGAATTAGAAAGCCCATTAGCAGCAAGCCAAAGACAGGGAAAGAGTAGGAACCTTTTCAGGAAAGGGTAACAGAGGCAAAGAGAAGACAAGGAAATTATGAATACACACAGATGAAGTTGCCCAAAAGATGACAATTGATCATGTGAATTGATTAAAATTTTGGTTTTCAATTTAATTACAGATCTTGATCAAACATCAGGGTCAACTTCTATCCAGAGGATTACAACACACAGACATTAAGTAGCTCAGGGTACTATATATTCACCTGAGAAAGTAGATCCACCTGGAACACAATGCACAAAATGACCATTGTCACCATGTTCGACACTTGGAACATGAGCAGTATGATTTTGTTTATTCTGCGTTGCCTTCAACTGTAGTTTAGTTTAAAGGTAGGGTATGTAGACTGCAATTTAACTGGTTTTAAGAAATACATTTCCACCCGAACCTGGGTTGCCAGTGTTTTAACCTGCATATTGAGGACACTCACTATATGTACAGGCCATGCCCCATGTGACTCTACTGAGATTGTTATCAGTAAACTCAATATTTGATTTGAACAGGCTTACTTCATATCTAACAAGCATAGAAAAATATAAAAAAAATATTGAATAAAATCCTACATACCCTACCTTTAATCATTTTCAAGATTAATTTACCATTAAGTCCGGCAGTGGTGGGAGGTGCTGTGGTCTGTTTCTGTGTATCATATGAAGGACCAATGTTTCCAAGATCCTGAAGGAAAACAATAATTGATCATCGACAAGTGATATGTATCGAAGCACATTGTAAAATACTGTGAGACAATACCTGATCCAAAAGGCCAAATTTGGGGTACTCTTCTTCTGTGTCTTTGCTGCCAGGGTCAGGGTGTTCTTTTACAAGGAAAACATCTCGCTCTTTGCTCTAAATGAAAAAGACACATCACACACTATCTACTGACTTATTCAACAGAAAACACAAAAACATTCTTTCAAGATATTGTCAGTGGTATTTGCCTAAACAATATTAGCAAAGTTATCAATAACGTTACCATTGTCTTCACAATGTTGTTGGGCCATGTTAGTTTTCCAGGCCTCTGGCGAGTTGTCATACACTCCCAGTATTTATCAATGAAAGGTATGATATCCTTAAAAAAGTAATAATAATACAAAGTTAATGACCACAAAATAATAATTAATGATAGAAGAACTAAGGTTCTAAGAGCCCATAATATCAATGTCGGCTATTCAATCTCCCAAATAAACACAAGCACAATTGTAACATAAAAAAGTTATTTGCTTATGATACAAAATATTTTTGACATTTTAACACAACAAGGGTATTGATGCAAACTTAATGATTATTAGTAATGTGTGAAATAAATGAATAGACTCCTTAGAACCTTGTCCTTGGAGAACATCGTCTTTGGGTGTTCATCCTGTGTCCTGGAACGCCAGGTGAGGTTAGCCAGCGCCGTGAGGCACATTTCCTTTAAATCTGGGACAGGACAAAAAGGAAATGTTGATAGAACAGTTATTTAATTGGTAATTATTTATATATTTATATATATATATATATATATATATATATATATATATATATATATATATATATATATATATATATATATATATATATATATATATATATATATATATATATATATTTATTTATTTATTTTAATATATATATATTTTAAATGCACATACTTGCTTGTTTTCTTAAGAAGTATGTGTTGCCACTATGGTGACATGCATTGCAATGGAAGACATAATTAGTCATAAAGGGAAGACAAGTCCTGAAAAGAGAGAGAACATAGCATAAGCATATCCTGAAACTTTATCGTTTGCTAGGTTGGTTTTTATTCAGCATACGCGGTGTCGATGCCAAATGTATCTGCAGTGAACCACTTCATGCACAGGGCACACTGGAGCTCCACTTCGCCCAGCTGTCTGCCACTCTCCTCATCTCCAGACCCAGTAACAGTGTCTGCCGCCTCAGAGCCTTCACCAGCCGTGTCCTAGGGTTCACCACCACCACCAACCAATCAAATTAGAAATATCTGTGTCGTACAAGAAATATAGTGCTACTGACAGGGGTGTTGTTGATTTAAGGTATAATTTGTTACCATTCCTTCCTTGCCATTGGAGGATTCATTGTCCATACTGGCAGGCATTTCTCTGAATGTTGCATCACTGAAAGAGAAAATGAATAAAACCAACATTATCCAAATGGTTAAAGGGTGTAATATGCATAAATCTTCAACCGAGAATGTACTTTCAAATAAGAGAAAACTGGCTAATAGCATTGCCAGTTATAGTAGCAGCGCTATTAGTAGCTTGTACTGTTGCATACTAGTACCACGTGTAAACACAAAGAAGGATTATAACTTATTATATTTCATTAGTACAGGGGAAACATTAAACAGTGGCATATGAATAAGACATACCCATCTGCAACCTCGCCACTTGCTCCAGATCCGATGCCCGCCTCTGGCTCAATGGTCGCCATGTTTGGTTTAAAATCAATGAAAACAAAAGAAACATCCCGAGAGACAGAGACTTCCGGTTTGTGACTGGGGCTCACTAGCGCCCCTTCTGGGATCCTGTCAAAACAGCAACATTGATAAAAAAATCGTAAAAAGATGTAAATAATCAGTTGTGCAAGCACATTATGTAACAAACACTGCACTGTTATCTGTTTTGTTCCGTTTTAGTCTCACTGAACCTTAGTGAGAACAGTGGTTATGGTCAACTTGAGACAGAAAAACCTACCACGTAGATCATAAAAACATTAGGCTATAAAAAGTTGTATCTAATCTATTGGATTGAACACACATTATCATGACCGTAGATTACTGGTAGATTGTGCAGTGTCATTTAAAGCTATGAAGATTTTTAATATCTTTGCCTTAGTGTAGGTCTAGACCTTTTTATTTTGCCATGCTGTTTATTTTCCTCTTTGTCCTCTACATTTCAGAATATTTCGCCACATATAAATGCTCACTAATCTTGTTGGCTCATATTTACCCAACAACAACAACATCATAGCAAACACCATGTTGAGATCTTGGAAAACAAGGAGATGGTTGGGCTTCCTATACAAATAACATTAGTTCTATCTAACACAGTGATCTATGCATTTGGAAACGATAGGCCTTGTGCAATCAAACTATAAATGGATTTACTTATAAATTCAAAATGTAATCTAGTTTTTTTCAGGGGAGTGCTGGTCACAGAAAGAATCCAGTTGTCCAGATTTTTAATGGAGGAGGAAAACAGGGTAGTGGGAGCAAAGGCAGACAAGGGGCAGATAAGCAAATTACACCGTTATGCTTTAGTACTATATACCAACAAACTATATGGATTTTTCACTTGAATTACATTACTGTTTTGATATATAGGCCTACATTTAGCCTGATGAGTCGACAGAAGAAACTGCAGGCTACTTCTCTGGCTCAGTTAAGTCCCAGTAACGATACATTTTTTACTCTCTACTTCATTTTATTTTTTTTTTATTTAGATATTTTTAAGGTTATGAGTAAGTCTGTAAGTATCAGTAGAAAGGATGTGCATTTATTTATTTTTGTTTTAAATATTGAGATTTTTTCCAGAAGTTACATCCAAATAATTACTCAGTTCTTGAGTATTAGGCTACTTAACCCAATTTTAACCTTTTTAAAAATTCTAATACCTAATATGAAATGCATAGTGCTGATGTATTATGCTGAATTTTCTTGGCAACAGAAAACATCTGTTTTCACCTACCCCCATCTCCTCCCACAACTCATGGTGTATGTAACTTGTAATTATTCAAAACATTCAGACTCTGTGTCATACATGTCTGGTTAAAAATAATGTATTTCAGATTACAATGATATTTACAACTTCATTAATACCCCCAAAAACACAACATGTGATACTGAAGAGCAATCATAGCTTTTGGTTTGACAGATGTGGAGAAATTATAACTTGGGCAACCTAATTTTCCTTAAATCCCAAGTGGATATTACAGTGTACTTTCAAGTGCAAATGGCCTTGTTTGTATTTTGCTTTTACAGTTTACTTAGAGGAAGGCTGTAAAATCTTTTGTTGTGACATGAGACCACCCCATGTAGTTTCTTCCAAGTCAAACGTTATTTCAAAGATTGTGGGGTCGTTCAAACACCAGTAAATGTTTGTCAGATACAAAGACAAGTGTGCCAGTAAGCATCTCACAAAAGAGCAAGAGAATGCTAAAGAGCACCACTGGATGCTGCCATAAATGCCTTTAAGTCATTGTTGAGAATATAATGCTTGTGTTTTCTCCTCCCCTTATCCTGTACTGTAGGCACTACATCTGTGAGACCAAAGGTTACGACAGTGATCAGCTGGTGTTTGCCTGAGGTTATTCTGTCACAATAGCGAAAACAAAGTACTATATACATTTTTTCCAGAAAACATTGTGATTAACAGTAATAGTGATGACCATTTTAAGCCACTCGTACTGTAACAAAGGCAATCAGCACACCCTTAATATTTTAAATTATGAGCAATAAATGAATGACACAAAGAAAAATAATAACAAAAATTCTGACTAATGGGCCAACTTGTGGTGAGCCTTCTTTTATTGCTCTGTATTAAGATAAAATGCAATAGTACAGCTGACAAATGTTCTTGTTTATGCTGACTTACAGTACATAGTTGAGGTTGAGAATGTTTTGCCCTAAATTGTGTGTCAGTTATGTAATAACAGTAATAACTATTTTATCATTCCTCTATCATTATCAAGATAAAAAGCATCATTCTTGTCATTCATTCACCATGTTGACAGTGGTGGAATGTTGCTAAATACAATAAAGAGTGTAATTATGTTTATTTATTTCTACATCTGACATCTCTGCTGATTAGTCTCCTCTGACTCTTTTGACTTCAGTCTGTGCTGTTTCACAAAGGCTGGGGTTAGACAGGGTCAAACATCTGCTAATTGTCCCAGTGTCCGGCCTCTCTCAGCTCAGACCTACAGCTCTGTGGTGGACTCTGCTGGAGGCGACGGTGGCAGCTGTCCCTACTTCTCCAGAGTGGATCATTTACAATCACTTTACACCGTGACCAACAACCTCGCTCATCTTTAACCACATAACTGTAATGGGATCTTAAACATTGGACTTTGTGAATTAACAGAGCTGTTCATGAGTCTAAAAGGTTCACATTATCTTTGATGTAATAATGACTTCAAAACAGGAAATAGTTTACAACCATTAGAAATATAGTTTTAAGTTGTTCAATGATCTTATAACACATGTCACTGTATGGATAGCCTAAAATCACATTAGTATTTAAAATGTCTGCGCCAAAAAAGGCAAAATACCCAGTAATTATAGATATATTAATCCTTAAACCAACTCATAAAAACTAGGCATATACAGTTCGAAACAGAAGTTTACATATGCATAAAAAGACGCATACGCTTTGTTTGTTTTTTTCTCACTTTCTGATATGAAATCAAACTAAACTTTTCTGCTTTAGGTCAATTAGGCTTACCAAAATAATTTCTATTTGCTAAATGCCAGAATAATGAGATAAAGATTTTTTAGATAATTTTTACTTTCTTCAAGTCGGATGTTTACATACATTTCATTAGTCTTTGGTACTATTGCATTTAACCTGTATGATTTGAATCAAACATTTTGGATATATTTTTCTATTTTTCCACAACTTTCTCAATAGTTGGTAGGAATTTTAGCCCATTCCTCCAGACAGAACTGGTGTAACTGAGCCAAGTTTGTAGACCACCTGGCCTGCACATGCCTTTTCAGGTCTGCCCATACATTTTCAATAGGATTAAGATCACGGCTTTGTGATGGCCACTCCAAAACATTGACCTTGTTATCCTTAAGCCACTTTGTAACCAGTTTGGTGGTAAGCTTCAGGTCACTGTCCATTTAGGAGACCCATGAGTGCCAAAGCTTTAACTTCCTGGCTGATGTCTTGAGATGCTGATTCAGTATTTTCATAAAATGTTCTTCCCTCATGATGCCATCTTTTTTGTAAAGTGCATCAGTTCCTCCTGCAGCAAAACAACCACAACCACAACATGATGCTGCCACCCCCGTATTTCACAGTTGGGATTGTGTTCTCGGGCTTGCCAGATTCTCCCTTTTCTCTCCCAAAGTAACAATGCTCATTATGGCCAAACAGTAACATTTTAGTTTTGTCAGACCACAGGACATGTCTCCAAAAATTAAGGTCTTTGTCCATGTGTGTATTTAAAACTGTAATCTGGCTTTTGTTATGTTTCTTTTGGCGTAATGGCTTCTTCCTGAGTGGCCTTTCAGCCCATGTCAGTACAGTCCTCGTTTTACTGTGGATAATGACAGACTCTTACTAGCTTCAGCCAGTATCTTCACAAGGACTTTTGCTTTTGTTCCTGGGTTTATATGCACATTTTGGACCAAAGCACATCTCTGGGACACAGAACCTGTCTCGTTCCTGAGCGGTGTGATGGCTGGACATTCCCATGGTGTTTATACTTGCATGTAATTGTTTGAACAGATGAACGTGGCACCTTTAGGCATCTGGAAATTGCACTCGAGGATAAACCAGACCTGTAACTTCTCTTCCTGATATCTTGGCTGATTTCTTTTGATCCAAAGGTGTGCCTCTAATTAACTCAAATGTTGTCAATAAACCTGTCAGAAGCTGCCAAAGATATGACATCATCTGGGTTTTCCCAAATTGTTTAAAGGCATAGTAACTTCTGACTTTGAAAAAAGTAATGAAAAATTGTGTAAAAAACAAACAAACAAAAAAACTTCTTTCATTATTGTGGCATTCAGCAAATGGAAATAATTTTGGTAATCCTAAGTAACCTAAAACAGGAAGTGCTTAGTCTGATTTCATGTCAGACAGTGAGGAAAAAAAAATATGTGTATGTATATTTACTATGTAAACTTGAATATTTAGCCATCATCTTTAACTATGGCAGTGGTGGAACGTAATGAAGTACAAGTAGTAAAGCACTGTGCTAAAGTACACATTTTTGGTATTTGTACTTTACTTAAGTAGATTTTAGTGGATACTTCTCACTTTTACTTCACGTTGTATGAGAGCAGGTATCTGTCTACTCCACTACATTTTTCAACAGGACTGAAAAGTTTGAGATCTGCCGAAAAGACTGAGGGGTTTATTTTTTAACATGTTTGTAGTTTGAGTAAATGATCAATTCAGTTGTTTCTGTTGAACAAAATTCACCACAAATTTTGTATCAATTAAAAAAAATGATGCTTCATTAGATCTCAAAATCTGATATACTTGAGTATTGTTTGCTCAGGTATTAACAAAATATTCTTCTTCTTCTTTCACCACTGAACTATGAGTTATGCGTGTACCCTAACCCAAAGTGAAGTTATTTTGTTCAGATTTTGTACTTTAAGCTTTAGTTAGTGCCAATAGTGTCCACTCACAGTCATGGGGCATGTCCTGACAATAGGCTATTTCCCCTTTAACTGCAGTAGTCTCCACCATCCACTTTGTGAGTGAATATAAAAGTATATATATAAAAAGTAGTTATACTGAATGATATTATCTTAACAAGTAATGGTAGTTTTCATTAAGTTTTCTATCAGTAGGCACATTCATTTGTTTAATGGTGAAAGTGCCGTGTAAAAGCGGATCAGGTGGCCCTCGTTTCTATTGCTCGCATAAAGTTGTAGTGTTTTCTAATTCAGCTCGTCTGCTTTGTGGAGATGTCAACCTCCGCAGGACAAATGGCGCTTTAGAAACCGGGACACAACACACAAGAGAGGAAAAGACGCAAACTTTCCCTTTGACGAGTCCATCAATTAACATAAGAAGGTGCGTTCACGTGTCTCACCAGCGTAAAATCTCACATTTGCAAATAATGACAAGCCAGGACACAATAACGAACACGAAGAAGAAGAAAGGAGGCACATTTTAACCAGATGCACGGCAATAAATAACCGCGTTCGTGTGCCTCCAGCTGAGAGGCTAAATTTACATTTTCAAGTGCCACACGGGGGTTCCACGGGGCAGGAGCGTGTCCGCGTGCCCCCGCCGAAATGGCACTGACTGATTGTTCTCTTTTTATTTTAAACACTTATTTGAATGGGGTTAATAGGCAGTGGCGTTTGGGACCTTCCTATAAAAGCTAAGAGTTGCTCTGGCACAGTGTCAACTGCTGAAGCCAGCGCGTGAACGCAAAGATGCAGACCGTGAAAGACGCGTGTGCGCACAGGACGTCCTTCTCCGTGGAGGACATCCTCGACCCGAGGAAATTCACGCGCAGAAGGCCGGATCAAGACGCTGCTTTGGAGATGGCAGGTATGACTATATTTTAATATAACCTAATGAATTAGGCCTACAATTACAGAAAGACATCCAGTACATTATCAGGTTTTCCACCATATCTTTGTCCAATTTTAACCACACGTGGGTACTTGTTTCTTTAGAACTTCAAACTCCAAAAGAGAACCAAGAGCCCAAGGCCTGTATGGTCCATGCCTCTTCAGATGACAGCAGCAGCCCTGACGAGGAGGAGGACCAAGATCCAAAAAACACAAAAATAAAGACCAAGAGCCGCCGTAACCGCACTGCGTTCACGTTGGAGCAGCTTGAGATCCTGGAGCACAGTTTTCAGAGGTGCCACTATTTGTCAGTGCTGGACAGACACAACATCGCCACTCACCTGCACCTATCTGAGACACAAGTGAAGATTTGGTTCCAAAATAGGCGTACGAAGTGGAAGAAAGAGAGGCAGCATGGCAAGGAGGGAGAGGACGAATACAGTGCCTTCATGCCAAACTCTTCCACCTTTCATCCATCAACATTCTACAGCTCTGTGCCCTATAACACACCGTACCGTCAGCAACGTACTGCAGTCCACGTGTTTGCACCCTCACCTTTGGTGACCTACTCCTATTACTAATGATGGACAATATCTGTGTGTGTGTGTGTGGGGGGGGGGGGGGGGGGGGGGGTATGTGGGTGTGTGCGGGGTGTGTGTGTGTGTGTGTGTGTGTGTGTTTATGTGTGTGTCAAATGGACCACAAAAATATGTTTAATATTTTTTGAATGAGGATATATAAATTATTTTGCTTACTTTGACACATTTAAAATATTTTAAATAAATTTGTATAATCACATGAAAAAGGCAAATGTTATTATTGAACAACACCTAATGAACATCATGATTAAATAAAGAGACAGACAATTCTAAAATGTTACGATAAAATATGATAAAAATGAGGGATAAAAACTCCCATACGTCCAGACAACTGTAGCAAAACTGGTCAAAGACACACAAGTTACTATGACTATAATACTAGTTTCTATACTGTGTGAGCATTCTTCAACTACTGCCATGAAGTTCACAGAAGATAAACTAAACAAATACTTTTCTACATTTCAATTGTAAAATATATATATATATATATATATATATATATATATATATATATATATATATATATATATATATATATATATATATATATATATATATATATATATATATATATATATATATATATATATTCCTTAACTTGTTACATTCATGTCCACTTACATATGACAGACTAGTCTACTCTGTTCACTGAAACATAGGCTAATTATATTTATACTAAAAAATCTGCTCAGTTTTTTTCCTCTTCTCTTTTTCTTTGTCTTTATTTTGGTTTATGGTTTTTGTTCCTGGTTGGGCACAAGCAGCAGATATGAGATACATAGAGGTATTTGCATAACTCATACTTATAGCAACATTAATGGTAACACACTAAATTGCACAATATAGATTAGATTATTAAAAACAAATGACTACACCTTTGTTTTGTTAAATGAACGTTTAAATAGCCAGAAAAAGGAATACTTAAAGGTGAACTGTCCCTGAGAGCTGGATGAAATTATTAGTGTTGTAGATGTTGCATTTGAGTTCCACTAATTTCTGTATTTTTGTATGTTTTTTCTGAACTTTTTTCTATAAACTGCCACTTAACTGACATACAATTATTTACTATTCCACCAAAATGGAGTCATATATCGAAAAACATTAAACAAACATGAAAACCTGTCACAAGCAATTTTAAAAAGACAATTCAAATATATGATGGGACTCTACAGATAGAGACAAAAGCTCTGAAAGTCAATCACATGTCTTAAATGCATACCTATGTGCTGAAGGGGGGATGAGGTTTTTTAAAATCACATCTGAAACACATCTTTAACCACCTACACACACATACACACACACACACATACACACACACACACCCACACACGCATGTTATTGGAAACAGATGGAAAGAAAGAAAACAGGGCTGTGTGAGTAGGAGGTCAGACAGGAGAACAAGTGAACTTCAAGGCCAAAGAAACAGTCATCCGGCTCAGCTTCAGTCCTAACATCGAGTGCTCGTAAACTACATGATAGCCCCAAGTCTAAAGATATCATGTTATTTTCCACTACGATTGATTTTAAAGCATGTGGAAAACCGGAAGCATTATCAAGGTAATCACAAACACGGTCAGATGTGGTCAGCCTGATCATTTTGGAAAATTGAAGACTGCTTTGTTATTATATTACGTAAAGTAAAAGTCTGATTATTTATTAATGGTACGCTGCTTTTTCTGGTGGGGGATCCAACACTTGCTTATCTCTATGGAGATATTACATTTTAAATGTATTATTATTATTATTATTATTATTATTATTATTATTATTATTATTATTATTATTATTATTATTATTATTATTATCATCATAACAGTGTTTCTCAAACTGTGGTATCTGGGGCCCTCTTCAGTTAAATTATTTGTTATCTATCTATCTATCTATCTATCTATCTATCTATCTATCTATTTATCCACCTTTAATTTATTCAGGCTTAAAAAAAAGCTTTAAAACTCTCAACAAATCTGAATTTGTCTTGATGGTGTCACCTGTTTGTTTACATGGAGTTTGATAAGTTTGCCAAACTGGAACACTTTAGGCAAAGCAATAACATCTCCAAAGAGACACGTTCCACCACCAAAGGATTTACACAGAGTATTTGTGGTCAAATGTTGACCAGTAAAAGACTTCAATGATGTTGGCTTACATAAGCTGTTACAAAGATGACTGTTTTGTGTAGTTTAGTGGCAAAAACACAAACTTAAAAATATATATTTCAGTGGAAAGCAAACACACTTGAACCTGATTGAGATGGTGGATTGAGATCATTGATCAATAGTGCATTTGAAAAATAATAAAGAAATATTAAATAAATTATAAGTGTAATTGTAAATTTGCTCCAATCACAATTTCCTCTTAAGCAGACAGTCTATGGGAGCAGCCCATTGGGGTGAGTGTACTCCCCCACCTCCTCTTGTTTCCATGGAATGCGTGTGTGTGTCAGAAGCTCCACCCCTCCGTGCAAACCAGGGAGAGGGGAAGGGGGTGCAGGGCCATGAGGGAGAGATGTGAGTCCAGGCTGGGACGGGGCTGGGAGTTTGCCCTGGACTGATGCATTTCCTTTTCTTCAACAGTGCCAAAACTGACACTTTTATTCCTCTGTCCATGCACCAGTGAGACTCTGTAGTGTTCATCTTTTCTTCTCTGAGGACTTTGAAGACTTCCTCTGTAGCCTGGAGACCAGAGTGTTCATCTGCAGGTCAGATGTTGTAACACTAGACAGCTGGCGCTACTTTAAGGTTTCATTTCCAGTCTCTTCATTTCTCTCAGCAACAACTGGGGAAATGAGGGCGCATGTAATGGTGCTTCTGGTGCTGGCCTTAGCCCTGACCTGTGCCCTGGTTAGCTCTGAAGAACAAACAAAATCTACCAACGTCAGAGGTCAGCTTCAGGTGAGTGAGGCTCAGAGTCTGACCGAGGAGCACATGTCAGATGAACCAACTCAAGTGGACATGCCCGAGACCACAAAACCAAAAAAGAAGAAAACTCCAGAGGAGATAGAAGCAGGTAAGTGTCAACTTTCTCCCACTCCATGATAAATTACTTACAAGTTATTCTTGGACTGAGTATTGATTGAAATGATAAAAAGAAACCTGGTGATTTCACAGTTTTCACTGTTCCCACATCTGCAAACTACTCATCTCATCAAAAATGTACTTTTGAGACCAAACATGAGCAACAACTAAAACATTTCCTTTAAATGTGGAGCACTGGATTTGCACCATGTTTTTGGTTGTGGTTAATAGTACTGATGTTTTTACTCTAGACTTTCCACTGCATAAAGCAAAACCACAAAGACAGCAGTCCAACCACTTATAGGCAATTTAAGCTCCTCAAAAACCCCATGATTATCTCAGCCTCCTGAGGACCATACAATTTAAACACTTGTTTATATCTCATGGATTTTTGCTGCATAAGCAAATTTAGTAGACCTAGTTTATTACTGTTCAGCTGTTGAGCAATGAATGACTTTATACAGCGGCCTGTGGGAATCGTGGACCGCTATGAGATAAAGGTAAATGAACATGTCTGTAGTTTCTTTAATTTTCTTTCATTGTAGGACAGTTTGTACAATACAACTGCATATAGTAAAAAATATGTTTTTTAAAAGCTTAATTTTGATTCAGTTTATATCATGCTAAGAAAACAAAATGTTTCTTTGCTGACCAACTGTCATGATGTTTTTTTAGTAAAACTGTATGGATGTACAAAAAGTTGAAAATGTATCAACGAAATTATCTTTCTCAATTTTTAAAGTGTTATTTAAAAAATGTTATTCACCACCCACCCAACAAGTAAATGTTGGTAAGACCTAACGAATAAACAGAAGTGAAGCTGTGTTGAAATACAACTTTTACTATTGCAGCAGCACATAGTGAAAAGACATTTAAAAAAACATGGAAAGTTTGTACAATGAATGACTTTATTGGGTCTCGGCTTAAGTTCTTCTACTCCTTCCTTTGGTCCTGACCCAAAGTAACAAATGTTGTGGCTGAGTCAGAAAATCCCAGTTGCCTGTATGTCCACTTCAACTTTAACTGTGAACAACCTGAACAAAGTTACACTTAATTTTCCTGCAGCAAGGGCACAAAAGGCAGCAGAGAAGGAGGCCAAGGCCAAGAAGCAGAAAGGTCCAAAGCCCACCAAAAAGCCAAAAGCTCCCAAACCAACCAGGAAACCCAAAGCACCAAAACCCACAAAAAAACCTAAGACCCCAAAAAAACTGAGGACCACAACTGCTCCCGTGGAGGTCCGACTGACAACAGAGGGACAGCAACAGCTCACCACTGACTACAACCATCACACATGTAAGCCCACTATTCAAACACTGTGTTGTGTTAATGATAAATAAATGAGCAACTGCAACTGAAACACAACTAATGTTTTACAGTTATTGATACTGTGACCATAAAGGCACCAATATGGGAAGAGCCGGAAGAGCCAGATCTGGGTAAAACTCTTCAATTTACATGCATTGAATTTTATATATCTGACATACCATATGAGGACACAAGATCGACCTGAACAATTGTTGATAAACTTGTATGAACGTGAGTATAAAACAACTCTCTATTAATTTAATTTTCATAAATAGTGCGTAAGAAGC
The DNA here is from genome assembly GCF_009829125.3 of Periophthalmus magnuspinnatus. Classification (NCBI taxonomy): domain Eukaryota; kingdom Metazoa; phylum Chordata; class Actinopteri; order Gobiiformes; family Gobiidae; genus Periophthalmus; species Periophthalmus magnuspinnatus. The sequence continues at coordinate 17,144,135 of NC_047148.1, forward strand.
AGACTACCACCACAGAGATCATCATGTACATACCAGGTACTGTTATGTAACTCAGAAAGCTACTAAATCTGTTGAAGAAGTTTACTAACCCCCATCTTTTTTAGAAGAAACAACTGGTGTTCCATTTGTAGGCCCATGGTATGAAGAATATGACTATGATGACTGTAAGTTTTATCAGTATATTTTTGCGCAATGAGTCAGTGTTATCTCATGATGAAGTACTATCGCTTTTACAGTGGCAGCCAAAAAGCAAGAAGAAGAGGAAGAGAGAGCACGAAAGGAAAAGGCTGAAAAAGGTAGAATACTATAAGACTGTAATATAGGTTTACTCAAGATGGTTCATTTATTATGTTAAACCAACTTTGAAAAAGTGGGGGATTGGTTGATTCAAATGAAACATGGTTTGCTTTGGCGAGTCTCCCTGATTAAAAAGGGGGCAGCCACATGTGATTCTTTTACAGAGGAGCAGGAATGTTATTGATAAACATAATATTTTTTTAATCTATGTTTGAACAGTCATGACACAAACAGAGCATTCAGTTTTCAAAAGGGTCTATGCTCAAATAATTTACAGTAAACAGTTTGTAATCATATTTTACCAAGAGCAAATGTGCCTTATTGCATGTCATTGTATACGCATAAATGTACCAGTTCACAAAGCATGTTTTGTTTCGTTTAACTCTCTAATAACTTTCAGTGCTGGCCTAAAATGGCTTTTTGAAACAGGGCCAATAGCAGTATACACTACTGCTCCAGGTTGTTTTAAACTTATTGATTTTCCACATGTGTCTTTTCAGCTGAGCGACTGCGGAAGCAGTGGGAGGAGGAAGAGGAGGAGAGACTCAAGCAGGCAGCTATCCCATTGGAGCCCAAAAGTGAGTAGCATTTCATAAACAAATGAAAAAGCATTGTTGGACATGGAATTTGTGCTTAAACAACACAGAAGGCAACATTTTATGCCATGTAAAATTTTACAATGAACAGCACCATGTTGCCCCAGAGATTGTTTCTGATAAGTAATTAGAGCTGAGATCCTGAGTTTTTTTTCTGTCTAGAATGTCCTCCTTTGGGTCTGGAGTCTCACCGTGTGGATGACGACCAGTTACTGGCTTCATCACAGTCACATCATGGCTTTGCAGCACAGAGAGGCCGCCTCAACATGCAGGTATACAAGTCTCCTTTCACTTCACAACTTTAACGATAACACATTAACAGGCAGCTTTGTGAAGGGATCTGAAAGTGAAGATGACATGTATGGAGGTGCGTGGTGTGCTGAACCTGAAGAGAAAAGCCACTGGTTTGAGGTTGATGCTCGCAAAGAAGTGGAGTTTACTGGTGTGATCACACAGGGCAGGAACTCAGAGCTACAGTGAGTGGGATACATCACATAAGAATTATTAACCGACACTTTTGCAATAAGTGCATTTTCTGCAGGTAATAACAGTGTCTTTTATTTGTTTATTCCATTTCCAGCGAGGACTTTGTGTCTTCTTACTTTGTGGCTTTCAGTAATGACAGCCGTGACTGGACTGTGCTTCATGATGGCTATGCTGAATGGGTGAGTAAGAACGTTTTTAACCCAAACTTGTAATTCTGACCTGTTCTTATGCATTTATGTCAATGGTCCTTGTTTTTAGTTGTTTTATGGAAATGTGGATAAGGACACACCTGTGATGAGTCAGTTTTCTGCACCTGTTGTGGCTCGTTACATCCGCATCCTTCCTCAAAGTTGGAATGGCAGTCTGTGTCTCCGAGCAGAGATAATGGCCTGTCAGCTACCAAGTCAGTACAACATACAATTTTATTACTTTTATTAACCCCTTGAAGCAAGAGACAGAAGCTATATGCTCTATTGATTTAGGCAGCTATCCAAGTGAGAATGAAGTCAATGTATCAGATGACCTGGACTTCAGACACCACAACTACAAAGAGATGAGACAGGTAAATGTTTAAAATTGTGGCCATTTACCATTTGTTAAATTAAAATCACTGCTTTGTTTTCCAGATGATGAAAGTAATAAATGAAGAGTGTCCAAATATCACCAGAATCTACAATATTGGTAAAAGCTCACAGGGGCTTAAGATATATGCCATGGAAATTTCAGATAATCCAGGAGAGCATGAGACAGGTAACATTATATAGCTTCTATTAATACATCATCAGTTAGTGGAGGTGGCTTTTAACTACACTTAATTCTGTTCCTGTTAGGGGAACCAGAGTTTCGTTATACTGCAGGTCTCCATGGCAATGAGGCCCTCGGAAGAGAATTAGTTCTTTTACTGATGCAGTTTTTGTGCAAAGAGTATAACGATGACAACCCCAGAGTGCGCCGCTTGGTGGACAGCGTGAGAATACACCTTGTGCCTTCACTGAACCCAGATGCATATGAGCTTGCTTTTGAAATGGTATGTCTAATGCATTACATAATGGAGAAAATGTGAAGTTTAACTTTGGGGTCGGCTGGTTTACAATAACAAGTAGCAACGAGTGCACGTAAAATTCTGATTTCTAGGGATCCGAGATGGGCAACTGGGCACTGGGTCACTGGACTGAAGAAGGCTATGACATCTTCCAGAACTTTCCAGATCTTAACAGCATCCTTTGGGGTGCAGAGGACAGAGGATGGGTCCCTCGTATAGTTCCCTATAATCACATACCCATCCCAGAAAACTACCTCAATGGCTCAGTAAGCTTTAAAGACACTATTGTGGACTGTGGATATAAGTAAATACCATAACAAAATATCTTTCTCCCCCTTCTTTTAGGTTGCTGTTGAGACAAGAGCCATTATTTCCTGGATGGAACGTAATCCATTTGTCTTAGGTGCAAATTTACAAGGAGGAGAAAAAATGGTTGTGTATCCATTTGATATGCAAAGACCACCCATTTCTGTGAGTTTTGTGTGTGTACATTTCCTTGTGCCTTGGATATTGTTGCCTGTTGATCACTTTCTCTTATTAATACTTTTGCAGCTGACAGACAATCGTCGATGGAGAAACAATGCTGAGATGAATGAGGAAACTTGGGCTCGTATCCAGCTTCAGAATCAAGGCGCCCTGCGAGAAACCCCTGATGATGCAATGTTTCGCTGGTTGGCCATGTCTTATGCTCACAGCCATCTGACTATGACAGAGACCTACAGAGGCTCATGCCATGGAGATGACATCACAGCGGGACAGGGCATCATCAACAGGGCTAGCTGGAAGCCAGTTGTAGGCAGTAAGTGGCCACTTACACTACAATATAGGCTCAACAGTAATGAGAAAAAAATGACAACTATACAAAAAAGTATATAGATAAGTATATAGATGAGGTGCCAATTTTTTTCTGTTTATGTACAGGTATGAATGACTTCAGCTACCTTCATACAAACTGCTTTGAGCTGTCCATCTTCCTCGGATGTGACAAGTTTCCCCATGAGAGTGAACTGCCTCTGGAGTGGGAGAACAATCGTGAGAGTTTGCTCTCTTTTATAGAACAGGTGTGACTGCATTTTATGATTTCAATGAGAAAATAAAAATGTTGCATTTGAAGCAATATAGCCTGTTTTATGAATGATAAATCATTAAAATACTTCAACTTTATATACACCATCTTTTTTTTGCATTTTCAAAGGTACATAGAGGCATAAAAGGTATGGTGAAAGATACAGAAGGCAACCCTCTGGCCAATGCTACAATCACAGTGGAGGGCATTAGGCATGACGTCAGAACAGGTACAATTCTCACTTTTCATTGCGTAACAACAAGCAATTCCACTTATCATTTTGTTTCTGATTTAAATCTTTTTACTTTAGCGGCAGGTGGTGATTACTGGCGCCTCTTGAACCCTGGCGAGTACAAGGTAACAGCTAAAGCAGATGGCTACACCCCTCAGACCAGACTCTGCATGGTGGGCTATGACTCTGGGGCTTCTCCATGTAGCTTCACTTTACCTAAATCTAACTGGAACCGCATCAAGAAAATCATGGCACTTAACGGCAACAGACCAATTCGACTCGTCACAAAGAAAGTGGCCACAACAGCAACCCCATTTGTGCCCACCACAAAGGCTCATATTGACCCTGAAAGGGCGGAGAGATTGAGACGCCTCAGACAGCTGCGCTTACGCAGACTGCGCTTGCAAAGACTAAGAGGCAAACTGAACACTACTCCTACAACCACGACCACCACGACCACCACACCCCCTACAACCACACCTGACCTTGAAGGTACTACATCCTGGTATGACCCCTGGTTTTCAGTCGACAACTGGTTAACCGAAAACCCTTTTGATGGCTTTAATTTAGAGTCTGCACCAACACAAGACTATCCTTTTGAATTTTCTATTGACTGATTCTCTAAAGTTCTTTACATGCCAATAAAGTAATTATTCTTTTAAACATACACAACGGGTTACCAAGCCTATGCCTGTGTTCAGTGGCACAATTCACCAAGATAAATATTTGTGTACGTTAGTGGAGAGAATATATCTGAAGATATCTGCTGAGCAGACTGTATTTGGTTTTTAGTGAAAATATAAATCTGTACAAAATAAAACACAATTGCAAATATGTGTGTCCAAGATCAAATGATGTCCTTTTATAAAAGTGATTTAATTTGAAGAAATAGACAACAATTTTATTATAAACAATATCAAATACATTTTTATTGAACATGGTCCAACAATAGTCAGATGAGGCTTAAGAGTGAATTAACAAAGGTTTTACTGAAAAATGTAATATTTTTCTTTTTCAAAGACAAAACAAAACTAATTGCAGAAGTGATTAATAAGTTGTTGTTTTTTTCTTTTAACATCCACTCACTTCCATTCCACAGCAACTGCAGCTTCAACTGGTTCACTTTGATTTTTTGTTTCTTCCTCCAGCATACCGGAAAGTCTTCAATGGATTTTTCCCTTTAATGTTTTTCTACATAAAACAAGGTTTGAATTTTAATGGAAGGTTCATACCATAATAATTTATCTATGTCACCTACACCTTATCCCCACCCACAGCTCTGTACTTACTTTAAGTACAGAGCTGTGGGTGGGGATAGGTAACATAGGTAAAGCCCCCATTCCTGTTCAAAGATGGACTGTTTTTCCTAACAAAAATTGCCTCCCCTCTCAAACCTTTTCTTTTCTATGGTCAAGATACAGTACCTCATTACCTTCAAAGAAGTTATTAGTGGCTTTGAGATTGAGTTGTGCAGCAGATTGGGGTCCCAAGCTACTCTTGCAGCGGTGTTGTTACATTCTCTTATGGAGTGGCCATTTTGTTTCTCTAATGTAACGCTCACTGCACTCTTCACTACACTGAATGAAGTAGACCACATTGCTTTGTTTGTGGCTGGGAGAACCAGTTTCTGTCTTAAAGTGTTTGTAGGGTTGAACATGCATATGTTGTTCTTCTTTCAATTTTCCCTCTGTATTTGTGAGAACCACTTCAGTTGAGTTATTCAAACATTAAAACACAAGCGGTTCCTACAAGCACAGAGGGAAGAAACACTTTAAGACAGAAACTGGTTCACCCAAAGGACAAACCCCCAAGCCACAAACAAAACTATGTGATCTACTCCATTCCTTCACTGCAGTGAGCATTACATTGGAGAAACATAACAGCCATTCCATAAGAGAATGTAACATTACCGTCACAAGAGCAGCTTGGGATAACAATCTGCCGTAAATCTCCATCTCAGAGCCACTAACCAATCCTTTGAAGATAGTGAGGCACAGACCTTAGCCGCGAGGAGAAATGGTTTGAGAGGGAAGTTAAAGAGGCATTTTTTGTTAGGAAAAACAATCCTACTTTGAACAGGAATGGGAGCCTTAGACATAATTTATCTCCTATTTTTAACTCTATCCTCAGACCTAAATCAAAATAAGGAAAACAAAAGTCACAGCCAGTGTGCTAATAGGTGTGAGGGCACCCATTAGGGGCCTGAACAATCATGCAAAATATGAGTCAGGCACAGTTCACATTTAGTGTAGTTCAAAAGACCTAGCTAACAAACAGATATAACTACACTGAAACTAACACACCTATTTGTAAACAGCTTCTATCTGAAGGGAGGATCTAAGCCATAGTCCACCAGCAATCTGACCAGAACTGAAGAAACGGCTTGAATAAGCAGCGAAAAGTCTTCAGTTGAAACTTTTTTTTTCCAGTTGACAGAATTAAATTGTCTTTTGCTATATAATATGTCTTCTTTAAATATAATATGTATAATGGTCTGACAAATGCATGCAAATAATGGTCTTTATATTATATTAATGTCCTCACCTTAAAACTTGCTTTGATAAGACCATCAGTTCTAGGTTTATTCCTCTTCCTTCTCCTTCCCGACAATGGATTGACAATGCCTCTCAATGTTTGAGGAACTGCAAACCAACAAGTCAAGTTTATTACAACCAAACGCATCTGATGACAATTTATTTTTTATTGCTCCTCGAGTCTCTTACTGAGATAATCTGGAACATTTTTCATGTGTGGTTGTATAACAGCAGGATGGAGGTCCTTGTCATGTCGTAGCAGCTGCAAGTCTCTAGGGTTATCTTCAAAGTAAGTCTGAATGAAAAGTATGATACTTTTGTTAGAAATTATCAAAAAAAATTTGCACTTCAGCAGTATTGATAAAAATGCACTGTACCTTTAGTTTTTCAGAATTTAGAAGTTCTTCTTTGATCTCTTTAAGTCTAGCCTCCTTTACCGCTTGCTTTGTCACTGAACGCATGGCATCCTAACAGCAAACAGTTTTAGAGGCAGCTGTGAATGTCTAGAATGTAGCAAAAGCGTAAATGGATGAGGAAAGAGCCTAAAATTTCTCTCACCTGACATCTATAGCGAAAACCTTCAATTTCCTCCATCTTGAATTCATATGGTTTTAAAACACAATCTGCATTATCTAAACAAACAAAAGTAGGATTTTGTTTTTCAAACAATTGGTGTCATTAGTCAAGTATTATATTTTTCAAAGAAAGTTTGTACCTCCTTTTAAAACCTCTTCTACTTCTGCCAGCAGAGGCATCTCGGTGTGAGAAATAAAAGAGAGAGCAGTTCCAGGATTGTCTGCTCGAGCAGTCCTAAACAAATAAAACCACAGCTCTGATTACAAATAATTACAAACAAGTCAGTGATGAACTACACATTTAAAAAGATACATACCTTCCTACTCGATGAATATAAGACTCCACTGTTGTTGGAAAGTCAAAGTTGATAACATTGGCAATGTTTTGGAAGTCAACACCTCTGGACACTCCATATTCCTTGTCTTTATTTCTTTAAAAAAAAAAAAAGAAGACTTTTTGAGTTTAGTTTATGTAACTGACTCAGACATAACACGAACTAAGCTGCCAAACTACTATACAAGTATAGCTGCTTGTTCCACTAAATACAACTCACTTTGACCCCTTCCCTGTGGCTCGCTTCTTTCCTTTGCCTGCAGTCACTTGTGATGCATTACTGGGCTCAGCCAAACTCTCTTCATCAGTGGCAATTATGTAATCATAAAAACCTCGGTTGAATTGTGTGATAATGTGGCACCTGAAGAAGAAAAAACTAAAGTTAGCCTGTCACAAGTCAGGAATTATCACATGTTTGTTTTTTTTGTTCAGACCTGGACTGTACAGGTAGCTCAGAGTTCAACACACACGCAGGAATACCAAATTGTTCAAGAAACAGTTTGACTCGGTAGCATCTGTCCACGTCTCCCACAAACAGAAGAGTCTTCCCCTGAACTAAGCGGAGCTTCAAGAGTGTGTAAATTAGCAGGAATTTGTCTTCCTCTTCACATTTGATACTGTACTGCTGCAGCTGGCTGCTGTCTGGGAGTTGAGAGCCTTGCAGTTTCAGAATCACCTGCGAGGTCAACCAAAAGCCATATTTTAGTCAGAGACGTACATGGCAGTTTCATTCATTTGAAAAGAATGACAACAATATGACACTGGGATTACCGGGTTGTGCAATAGCAGCTCCTTTAAGGCCTGCACATCTTCACTGAATGTAGCCGACATCAGAAATGACTGGTAGATATTTGGCAAATGACTGTTTTGTACAGAATCATAGTAAGCTTTTGTTATGGTATGTTATAATGCAAAAATGATAGAAAGGCTAGGCATGTCCCACTCACCAAAGTAAATTTTTCAAATCTGCCTCAAAACCAAATGAAAAAAGCAGGTCAGCCTCATCTACAACCACCATCTCAACTGATGAATGCAGGACAAGGTTTTGTGCGTTCAGGTGTGCAAGTACACGTGACGGAGTGCTCACCACCACATCTGGTTTCTCCATCAGGATAGGTCTGGACAAAAAAATATATATATTTAGGTCAATGCATGGATTTACTATGAACTTGTATGGATGAAGCAATATGCACACCTTTGAGTTGACAGGTCTGTTGTGCCAGAGATGTCAGCCACTCTAACATCCCTAGAGCAGTAGGCGGTTAACTCTCGTATCATCATCTGAACCTGGTGACCCAGCTCCTTGGTTGGCACAAGGATCAGTGCTCTTACATCCTGCTCCCGGACGCTCTAAACAGATGACATGATTCCCAAAGATCCAAACATTCCTACACCAAATAGTTACATGCTGCTACCTTGCCATTGCATACCTGTTTGGAGTCTAGTAGACGTTGTATCACAGGTATCGCATAAGCGGCTGTTTTTCCAGAACCAGTTCGAGCCCGAGCCAAAATGTCTTTTCCTTCTAGTGCCAGAGGAATAGCTTTCTCCTGGATTAAGGTGGGCTGCGACCAGCCTAGGTCTGCGATCGCCTGCATGGCAAAATACCAATAGGTTGGTTAGCCCACAACATGTTTTAAATGAGTTAACACAATAAACAAGTAATAGCATACTGTAAACATCGACTTGAACTAGGCTTGACAGAAGCATTTTAAAAACACAATTGACTCCCATTTCGTTTCTGTTAGCGCTTTATCTATCGCTTTCACAAACTTGTACCTTCAAAACGCGATCATCTAATCCCATTTCATGAAATTGTAACCTCTCTTCTGCCATAATTGCACCATAAACTATTCAGTAAACACGTGCGTCGCATATATTTTACGTAAGCAACGTGGGCGGGGCGTGGGGGGACACGCTACTGGCATGAAAAAAACAGGATAGGGTAATGCCTTTTGCTATCTTAAAGCTTTTTTTCTTTCTTTTTTAAAAATTATTATTATTATTATTATTATTATTATTATTATTATTATTATTATTATTATTATTATTATTATTATTATTAAACGTTATTATTACAAAAACACGTTGAGGTAATAACATATAAGCAATCAACTTCGGGAACACAGCTTCTGCAAGGCACAAAAAGGAGCACACAATATCCAGACCAGAGAGCCAAAATCAAAACAAAAGGACCTGAGACATCGAACACATTTTTTTTTTTCGCACAGACAGATTTAAGCAATTTCAAGGTGCTATCTTAAAGCTGTCTCGAGTTGGATTGGGGTCACTCCTACAGCTTTCAGAAAGATCGAGTTTTGTGGCTATGTTTACCTATTTTCAGATCATAAACTTTTTCTCATCTAAAAATTCTTCAGTTCCGTCAAATTGCAAATAACAGCTAATCGTTACCTTTGTTATTTTAATAGAGCCATGCTCTATTTCCCTCTGATTGGTTAGAGCGGGGACACGCTCACGAGCGTTTGCGCGTGCCCACGTGAGATAAGTGTGCATGGTCCATGGATGTAGACATGGTCTATGGATGTAGACATGGTCCATGGATGTAGAGATGGTCCATGGATGTAGAGATGGTCCATGGATGTAGAGATGGTCCTTTGTGCCCTTATCTGGTCCTCCTTGTGGCACAGATGTTGGCTACACAGGTTAAATTGACAGATTTCTATGGTATCTGTTCTTTTGACAGAGAATTTAAATTATCACAACTGGCAGACAACACTGACATCTTCATTAAAAATCAAGCAGAAGTAGGTAGAAGCAGTAGAAGTATTTTACTGTATTAAACAGTTTTCCCAGTTGTCAGCATTAATGAATACATTTAGGAAACTCTGTGCTTCTTCCTCTCAATGTAGTTCTTCAGAAACATGTGGTATTCAAAAGAACAGCTAGCTACTTACCTTGGGGAAACTTTAAATGGCAGTGAATCTTATCGGTCGGTCTTAACTTCAACCCTATTGTCAGTCAGAATCAGATCAGAGTCAAATACAATGCTTAATATGTGGTTAATGTCAGATCTGTCCATTTTTATGGACAGTGTGTTATTAGTAAAACAGACTTTCATGATGATGATGATAATAATAATAATAATGATGATGATGATGATGATGATGATGATGATGATGATGATGATGATAATAATAATAATGATGATGATGATGATGATGATGATGATGATGATGATGATGATATCACAATAATCATAATGGTAATCATAATAACCATAACCATAATCATAAACAGACAGAGACATGAGCCCATGGAAGTATAATAAGTATAATAAGATCTTATTATAAACATATGCATGCGCCATATTTAAGCCCGGGGTTTGATTCTTATTTTTATAGATCTCTGGTTGGATTTCCTCAAAACCTCAACACGTCGATTGCTGCGATATAATAACCACGCGGTGTGGGCCACACATACAATATCCAATATAACAACCAATATCTGCCTCTTTTTTCTTGTTTTATTTCCTCTGAGGAGCAGAGTACTCGAGGAGCCGCGCCATGTGGCGTATCGATTCTGTGTTGTGTTTTCTTTCAGACAGTAGATGGCGACAAAGAGAAAGTTATGTAGGTCTTTTAGTGTTTTAGTTTAGTTATATAATCTGTTCTACATAAACGATGCTAAAAGGCCTAAGAAAGCAAGAGCACCGTATATGTGGTGATAATAACCATCTTCTGGATGATTAGTCTTGTCCTTATAGTCCCATTCTATAATTTTGTTGGGTCCACTTTAAATAATTTTACACACGTTTTCCCCTACATCATGTTTAGACTATTTGTATTTTCAGAAACAGGGAGCAGCAGCCTGTTCGTTCCGCACTGCACGGGACCTGTAGATAAGATGGTGAGCCGCTGGAGGGGGATGCAGATGTCTGGTTGCTAGGCGTCTGCCTCCTCATCCTCCCACACCGAGGAGGCATCATGGCTGCGACGCTATTCAGCTCTTAAATATTGGCAAAACAAAGACAGGAAATACACACAAGGTAAGTGGTAAAGCGAATATCTTAATTGATAACAGCCATGGCATTGTTTTGAATAAGCCTATTCCAAACCCACAGGTATCCTAGTACAAATGACTCAACCGGACGAGTAGGCTACATCTTTAGTATTATTATTATTATTTATTTGTGTTTTTACAATCTTACAATCTTTTGTGCTTTCTACAGCAACGAGAGTGGCGTTATTCATTCAGAATAAATGGCGTTTATGTCCCGGTTTTCCCGGTCAAGGAGCAGCTCCAGATCCCCCAACAGAAAAGACTCGGAGCGCGCGTCCCCTGTCCTGTCCGTGTCCGAGCTGGAGAGACTACTGTGCACTGGCAAAACCGCGTGTAACCATGCAGATGAAGTGTGGCCACGGCTGTTCATTGGAGACCAGTAGGTGCTCTTGGCGTTATTATTTGCTCTTTCACTATGTGTGTTTAATATGGCTCTATGTTCAACTTTCTAGAGACATCGCCTCAGACCGCCGAGAGCTGGCCAAACTTGGCATTACACACATTCTGAACTGTGCCCAGAGCAAATGGCGAGGAGGAGCAGAATATTATGCCGGGATGAACATTACCTACCATGGTATTGAGGCGCATGACTCCCCCACGTTTGACATGAGTGTCAACTTCTATCCTGCTGCAGAATTTATTCATAAAGCCCTCATCAGTGGAGGTGAGTTTTCTTATGCGCTGGCACACACACATGGCCTATAAGCTGTTTATAAAGTCTGCATCATGTGTGGGCATCATCCGCACCACAACCTTAGGCCTATACACACCATAGTGTAAAAGTTTTATTGTATCCTTTTCCAATGCATATGGCCTTTGTTGCATCTGTGTGTTCATTTAGGCAAGGTGCTAGTGCACTGCACTGTGGGAGTTAGCCGCTCTGCCACGCTGGTGTTAGCCTATTTGATGATCAGACAGAACTTGACTCTGGTGGAAGCCATTAAGACTGTAAAGGACCACAGAGGTGTCATCCCGAACAGAGGGTTCCTCCGTCAGCTCAATGGGCTGGACAGCATCTTGAGAGAGAGTAGAAAGACATCCCCACAGAGCTGAGAGCCAACTACAAGTGAGCAGCCAACTTCAAGTTTTTAAACTCTTTGGATCATCTGAAAAGTTAGTTTCAGTTTATGGTGCACATCATTTACTCTTGGTGGCTATTGAGAAAACCAAATGACATCCTTAAAACCTTTGAACCAAAATGATTAAATTTACATCAACAAATAAGTTGACTAATTGTTTCAGACATATTAGCCAATATCAACTAAAACACATACACCCATCTCTTTGTAGCAGGATTTATGTGTTTATGTAACAGCATACATTATCTCCAACTTGGTAGTATAGAATCAAAGATTATGTGAGTTTACTTAATTGGCACACTTGTCACTGTGATGAAATATTGTAACTAAGTTGTAACTAAGTTACTATAGTTATTTTCTATTGCAATGTTACTTTGGGGCCCAACATGGCCGACTACCACAGTGAGCTTTTATGGGCAACACACTGACAGACCAGCACTGTTATGTAGCCTTTTTGAACAGCATCACAAGTGTTAACAATTATGATCCAGAGACACAGTCTGTTGCTGATGTGTTGCAGTGAGTACACTCACACTCTCTATTAACTTGTACTTTGAATATGTGTGTTTTAAGCGTTTTTGACCTTGTATCACATTGTTTATCAATTTCACTTCAGAGTCAAAACATGCTGGTGAAGCTGTGTTATTACTTCAAATTAAGTTTGACTACTTGGTACTAATCAAAAATCTATTATTAATTTCTACTTTCATTGCGCGAGAGAATGCGCCTAATAAGTATTGAACAGTTTATTTATATCACAAAAGTGCCATTTCAATAGCTACTTGCTGCCTTTACGTATTCTGCAGCGGTTGTGCAAATTAGATTTGCACGATACTATGTTAGGCCAATTTAAACCAGCTTTTAAATCAAAACAAGTAATTGTTACTTGTTACAAGTGTTGCATATGAGTATTCTCCACACACTGACACATGTGCTCTGCTGTTATCACAACTCAAAGTGGTAGTTGCTTAATATTTCATGGACATTTTACATCAGACGGGAAACTTTCACATATACACTCATATATACATATACGCTCACATATACATTCACAGTGTGAACATATTTGAGTTTGGGTTTTTTGTCACTACATCTCACATAATGTGCATGCTTTTCTCCATACTACCTGCATTATTTATATTGTACTGGTGAGTAATCAGCTCTTGGCTGGATGTTTGTATTATACTGTATCTTCAATTTGTTATAAATCTTTCTATCTTTCATAGACATTTCTATGGCAAGGATTATAAATATAATTTTACTTATTTTTGTAATCTCTCTTTCTGTGCTTCATTGTAAAGTAACCTGGCAAAGGAGACGTTGATGCCTTAAACTACTGTATGTAATTCTATCACTTATGACATTTTATTTATTATGCCTTGAATGTTTTAATAAAAATGTTGTAAACGTATTGTTTCTTTTATGAAAGCAAAATCTGCTGAGGGATTGCCTTGATTATTAACTTGGAGTGGTCTGTGGCTGAGATATTTTTAGCACAGGTTGGAAGTTGAAAGCTGGGGAAGGGGGATTTTCATCTTGGTCCAAATTCAACTCTCACCACTAGATGGCAGGAAACCTTATGTAATCTTAGTACAGGTGAAAAAGCCCTCAGTGCACAGTTCAGTCTAATTTTATTAACAATTATTTTCTCAGTTAACAAATATAACCTTTGTTGGACAAATAAAATACAATATATTACACAAAGAACATAGACATAAACATAATTTAAGGAAGGTAAAAGTGGACTGGGTTTTCTACTGCAAATATATACTCCTGAACCTCAAAGTACTTCATACTTAAGATACAGTGATTTGATGCAGCTCTGCAACCTACTTAAGTTCACCAGAGTCAGCAATGACAACTTTGGCTTTAGGAGTGCCACTTTTTGTCCCATGCTTCTCCATTGCCTTGACAACATCAATGCCTTCTACAACACTGCCAAACACCACATGCTTCCCGTTCAGCCTACAAAACAGATCGAGACCTTAGTATGGTACAGGCAAAGCAAAGACTTTTAATGACAAATTGCCAGTAGAGGGTGAACATACCAGTCAGTGGAGGCTGTGCAGATGAAAAATTGGGATCCGTTAGTGTTGGGCCCCGCATTGGCCATGGACAGGCAGCCCATGCCTGTGTGCTTTAGCTGGAAGTTCTCATCAGCAAACTTCTCTCCATAAATGGACTTGCCTCCAGTACCGTTGTGGTTGGTGAAGTCTCCCCCCTGAAAACAACTTGGTGTAAGTAGCAGAGTGTATGTTATAATAAACATGGAAACAGCTAACATACCTGGCACATAAATTTAGGGATGATGCGATGAAATGAGGAGCCCTTATAGCCAAATCCCTTTTCACCAGTACAAAGTGCACGGAAATTTTCTGTAAAGTAAATAATTTATCAAATCTCAGACAAGAATTTCTTCTGGTCAACAAGTGAACTGCATGTGAGGGGAGCAAAATGAAGAGCTTATGCTGAATGCTGTGCAGAGAGAGACATGTAGGCCATTATGCATTCAGAATAAATGAGGTCAGAGCTAACAAAGGCAATGTAGGACAAAATCACTGAGAGCATCAGGGCAATGCTGGCCCTGTCGCTTTAAGCTTCCGTTTTCTGTCAAGATCAAATAAATATTAGTCTAAATATTAATCATCAGTCATCACTGTCATGCACTGTCAGTGTGGGATACAACCTTTGGAGGGTGGCTGTGGGTTTGCAGTTAGGGTATTTCTTTTAGACCTATTCACAGTGTAAAATCGACTTTTTTCCATGTCTTACCTGCAGTCTTGGGAACTACATCAGCTCGCAGCTGGAACACAAAGACATTCATGAGAGGATGCTGCAGTAGTCTAGTAGTTGACCATACCACATTCAACATCAACACAAACATCATTTGGCAATGTGTCCCGATTTGTTCTTCAAAGATAAAAACAAACAAGAGCATCACTATAGTGAATGCGTAACATTTACTTCAGTGTTGCCATGGGCGTTCCCAGTAAAGCAAACACACTTTCTGGTGATTTGAAATTATGGAAGATCTATTTTCAGCCTAACCCATACAAATGTCTCATAATAGACCCTTGATCACTAATAATGCGTGGGGATTCATATAGCCTAGTTTTTTGTTTGTTTGTTTGTTTTTCCTAGTAAATGCATATGTCTTACCTCCATTACAATCCTGCCCGCGTTGGAGCCATCAACTGTAATGTCAAAATAAACTCGAGGGTTTCCCATTTTAACAGATATGTTTGAGATAAAAGATATTCTGATATCCGACAACGCGTTGAGTCCGCTCTAACCAGATCTGTATAAATATGTGCCTTTGGACCGGTGATGCTAAAGATTCAAGCCACCAATGAAAGTGCGCACACCCTCAGCGCCTCATGTGCGGACCGCAGTCTGGACCAATCAGGGACAAAGGGGCGGGTGTTACTCAGCTCATCTGGACAGGACGCTCAGAGCTATGAGAGGCAGCCTACATTTGTGTGATTAAATCATAGTCGGCGCTGTATTTAAAATAGACTCATGAAGCATTGTTATAGTTATGTAATAAATTACCTTGTTATAAATCAATGTACAAAAAAGGATAAACCTAATAATGTAGTTTTCCTATATCAAACAGATACAAGTCAGTAAGTATCATGAAAAAGTGAATATAATTTTACAACTACATCAGTGTTCAAACAAATTCCTTTTATTATTCATATTTTTTAGGAAAGAGAAATAAAAGTACAATGACAAATATGATTTAAAATAAATATAAAATAATGGCATTTTCAATGTGTTACAAAATATATACAAGATAATATTTAAAAGATATTTCAATGAATTAGCAATTAAATATTAATGTAGCCTATTCCCAACACAATTATTCCTTGCTTAATTGTCAAAAACATTTATTGCTGCCTTCTTCAAACAATCTTGGACCCCACGGGGTTCAGTCCAAATGTTAGTTGTAGAAAAATCTAAATGCATTATTTATTGTCAGGTGATAATTACCGTGACACATACAATTTGTATGAACTCTGTTGTGTACCAATACTTTACACCTCCATCGACAATTCATTATCAAATTAATACAAATTTTCAATGAATATAATCTTTTGTTACACACGTTCTCTAATGAAAACATTTGATTTACATAACATAAACCCGTGCCACGATGGGTTACACATATCAAATCTAATAAATAGAACACAGCTTTCCAATGGCAGAAAATGCCACAACACAACAGCTGTACCAAATGTTACATTATGCTTGAAGCCCTCAAAGGGAAACAGAAAGTCTATCACAGTGCACAAGGATGCTGTAAACTAAATTTGTGAAGGGTTAGAAAAATATGGTTGGTACAAACCCAACAAATTTAAGCACATATATGGAATCCACTTTCTTTTTCTCAATTAGTATTTAGGTACATTTTGTGTAAATTTCTCAAATAATAAGTAAAATACAATTCCTTTTGCATGTGCTGTAGTTTATACTGCTGGTTTGAATTGTCAGTGCTTACTGCATCATTGACTGTAAAAACAACACATGATTCTGAATGGACATGAGCAAACAGTCAAAGAATATAAAACACAAAACATATGTACAAACATACAGTGCATGCTCATAAATATACACTTATATGCCTGCGCACACAGGGCCGGAGTTAAGGGCCCAGGTAATGTGTGCCATGTGGCCAGCTGTGGATTGTGCGGTCAGTTGTTCTCAAACAGTGACAGAAGGTCATCGCTGCTGTTATTTGGGAGATCAGGGGGGCCCAAGTAAGACAGCAGCTCATCTGGGTTAGTCAGTTCTGGAAGAAACTTTATTTGAGAGACAAAACTGTTTACAAATGTCTCAAGGTCAAAGTTGTGTTTATTTGTTGTTAAATACAAACTATTCAAATGAATTACGCACTCACATCAAGGGTTTGGTCTGCTCCATCTCCTGCAGGTGTGACTGGGCCTCCTAGCCCAAAAGAGCCCTCACTCTGTAGTCGTGTGTTCTGGGTACTACTGGTCCTCTGGGACAGAGGGCTGCCTGTGTCAGCATGGCCCTGGTTACCATGGGCACCTGGGCCCATGTTGTGGGAGTGTTCGATACGCCCAGCATGAGGAGCCTGACAGGAGTGAAATGAGAGGTCAAGTCCTAGTGAAAAGTGAATTCATACAAATATAACAAAGTTTTGTTGTAAAATGAACAAAATGTTGCATGTTTTATATTGTTAAGAGGCCACACACCAGACGTGAATGACATAAGATAGACACTTTGAAGCAGCTGCATGTGACAGGGGGAGCCTGTTATTGCGCATGACTGTCAGATAAATACATTTCAGTCAATGCTGTCTACTTCAGCTTCAGTCAAAGACTCTCCAGAGACCTTGTGAAGCAGAAGGACTCGACAGTGAGCGCTGTATAAAATGGGCATAAATGTACCTGAGCACAAGCTCTGGTAAAACATAAGAAAGGATTTCATCATGACCATTTCTCTATTTTATATATATTTTTAACCAGTTGCATAAGAGGGTTATTCTATTATCATATTGATGCTTGCTTTGTTGTCCTGGTCATTGTCTTATGCTAGGTCAACCATGAAGGTAAAGAAATTAATCCAGTTCCATCCAGTTGCTGGAGGCAATTTCATGAACAAGCTAAAATGAAAATGCACAGTATGTGTCTGAGTGTGTAGGACAAAACTGATCTTACTGGGTCAGAAGAATAGGTGAGTGATGATGGTGGTCCTGAAGTTGGATATTCTCCTAATGTTGGGGTTCCAGGTGTGTTGGGGAAGTCTGAGAATCCAGATTGGCTGATAAATCCTTGGCTTGCTGAAGCATCAAAACAATACAAATAACTCCAAGCTAACAAAAACATTAATATTATGTAATGTATGTGTTTAGTGCAGTTTAAAGTAAAGGTGCATCCAGCTGTGTAGTAATCACAAGCACCAATAGAGCGTACACTGAGGCACTCAGGACTACTTATATTTTTCCAGGTCAAATCCTTTTCAAAAGCAGTACCAATAACACTTTCTGTGCATTAAGTCATAGAGAGATACTTTATATAGAAGGCCAATATTGAATATAATAATTCAATTGCAGATTTTACTATAAAATATATATTAAAATAAAATATTTATATTATATAAAATGAAAAAATTTAACTTATTAGCAGGACAAAAACAACACCACCAGCTGTGATGAGGGCATGCATGTATGCCAAATAATCTATTACATTAATAATTCATAGCAGCTAGGGACTTTATCCCAGCACTTACATGGCCTGTTGAAGTCAGGAGTTGATCTGCCCCCTGCTGTCAGGGTCTGGTATGGCGAAGATGCAGGCCCTAGAGCAGCGATCATTTCCATAACATTAGGCAGAACCATGAGGCTGGGGCTGACTGTGCGGCAGCGTTTCAGCACAGGCCCGTCAGGCTCCTCTTTTATATGGAGATCTGGTTTTACAGGTACTGGTCTCCAGCCACACACCGGGTCTATGGTAATCTCCTCATAGTCCGAACTGAGGAAGATCAAGTGAAAGAGAAACAATAACATGACCAATAAAAAGAAATTGTTTCTTACACTCACTTTTGAATATACACAAGTATTCCAAGCATGTATTGGTCCACCTCAAGTCCTTCCAGCAATGCTGTTTTACTGCCATCAAAAAGCACAAGAGTCAATGAAAGATTTAGGACATACACAAGACAATCTTGGATTGCTTTGTTTTGTATACATACTTGCATACAGGACATCTCCAGGTCCCTCTTTCACAGTTTAGTTGCAAATATGATTCTAAGTCAAAACACTAGATAAAACCAAAAAAAATGTTTATGGAAAAATAATAACACGTGTGGATCTACAAATTGCCAGTTACCTGTATGTGCCTGCAGTCATGGCCTCGTGCTGGAAGCTGGATCCTTCTGAATGTAATTGGACATTTTAAAGACACTTTGATAGCTGTTTGCTCAACTCCATCCTCCCCGTTCAGGCCAGGGGTGCCAGGAATAGTTCCAGAAGTGAAATTTCTTTTTACTGTGAAAACAAATAGAACACATAAGTAGAGTAGTAAAAAACAGTGACAGTCACTGAATAGTTTGGCTTCAGATGATGTAATTTTAAACTGCCCATGGTTTAAAATGATGCTGAAGACAGATGAGAACTCTATGGTCATATTGTCATAAACATTTAATCATTTTGTATTTTCACCTAGATGATGGTTATCATTTAGGTAATATAATACTGGGCCTATCCACGTGAAGGTTAAGGTAGGGCTGGGCAAAAAAGCAATTAAAACATTTAATCAAATTTGAAGTTCAAATTGTTTTGTTTGGAAGAATTTGCTTTGGAAATTGCATTGGAAATGTAAGAAAGGCCGCTCACTGCAGTCACAGGGACCAAAGTTTAGCAAAGGGCCATGCAGCACTGACTGTTCTGAAACCAGTGACGTCAAAGTAAATGTTGGGGCTGCATGTTTAATGCAATAGTTTGTTTTATCTAATTCAGAAAATATTTCCCTACTGGCCAATGGGTTAAATATGATCTCTGAAAAAAATCTTTTCAGTTTTTACCATTTTCTGTAGTGTTCAGAACATTTTAGTGGAGAGGGAGGAAAAATTTTAAATCAAACATTTTGACAAAAAAAAAAAAAATCTTTTATTTTCA
This sequence comes from Periophthalmus magnuspinnatus, assembly GCF_009829125.3. Lineage (NCBI taxonomy): Eukaryota > Metazoa > Chordata > Actinopteri > Gobiiformes > Gobiidae > Periophthalmus > Periophthalmus magnuspinnatus. The sequence goes on from NC_047148.1 coordinate 17,164,038, forward strand.
TGTCAAATAATCCAGTCCTAGGTTAAGGTATATGTTATTGTCCTTGTGAAGTTCATCTACTCGGGTCCAAATGTACAGCATTATTCAGTCATAAAGGTGTGATCTTTATCAGTTGAGTCTGAGAGGACTTTTGGCCACAAAATTGATATGATAAGTCTGTGGACCTGATTTCTTAACAAAGAATATTCGGTTCAGCATTTTTGGATTGTCATTTTTGATAGTTCACTCACCCTTTTGTATCCATGTCATAGTTTCCAATGGAGGGAAGGGGTGTATATGGGCAGGGGGCTATTAATGGGTTTCAAGCTATTGCAGAGGTGCTCCATTGGCATGGCAATTATAAATGATCGATTATATGTTTTTAATGGGCAAATGTCTTCTTCAAATGCCTCTGAAAATCCTTAATATGGAAGATTCACTGTTCTTAACGTTGAACCTTATTATACTATTGGACAGGGATTGTGTCCACAAAAACAGTGGTGATCTTACAGAACCAGTCAATGACACTTTTGTAATGCAATAATAGTACAATTTTTGGAACCATTGTGAGGAAAGAAATAATCCACATTAGTTAATTTGTGCGGAGAGAATAACTTTTTTTTGTTTCACGTGGATAGGCCCAGTAAATATCAGTTAGCAAATTAATTAGTACTATAGATATTAAACAAAACTTTTTTTCCTTTACAGGTGATCATCCGTATAATGCTGAGCTGCCAAAAGAGCAGAATTTTAAACTATAGGCATAAGAGTGCTATGAAGACATGTGAACCTACTTTTAGCAATGCAGTGCTCCGCTGGCAAAAGCCTCTTTTTCATCAGACCTTGTAGGACGGATCTGACAGACGGCCGGTGGACAAGTTGTAGCACAAACAAATGGGACTAAAAGTCAAAAGAATATATTTGCTATGCGTTATGCATGAATGGTAAATAACTGTAATGCATAATGATTCACGGTTACTCACACAGCAACAAGCTGTAACAGTGATCTGTACGGTGTTGCGTCCAGGCTGGCACACCTGTTTAAGGTACAAGGGCTTGTGGGAGGTTTTATTGTCCCCTCTTTCAATGGACAAAGGTGTGGCATTCACGCTAACCTTAAGTAAGGGCAAAACAATATTGTAGTAGTCATAACATGATATGCCAAACAAATTTCTGTAAGATTAGGACTAGCCTTGGTTTTAATACATACTTGAACAGATGCTGGCCAGTTAGTATTCATTTGTCTGTCCTCATGATGATAGCATTTAAACTGTAACTCCAAGTCTGGTCTGAGGGGGGCAATAGAACACAACTTTGTGAGACCGGGTGGGGTTAGGATAACTTCTTATACTGTGTCCATTTACAATATACACATCATTAGATAGGTTACAAATCTGCTTCTTACCTCATCATGAGTGTTTTGTACACAGAGTCTCTAAGCTGAAAAGCATGATTACTAACAGCAAGGTTGTGTTCCAGTCTGAAAGGATCTAACACTATTCCATCTCGTACAGGAAAGGTCAAACGCAGGTCATCACTGGGGTTCCCTAAAAATAACCCTTATGTCACTGGATCATTCTTGATAGACACATTGATTCAATACAACAGTAGTCTTTACCTGTAGAGACCTGTTGTGATGTGATGTTGGGTTTAGAGTCTGGGGGTAGGTAAGGAGGTTTAGTATCCTGGCCTGGAGAAAGATATGAAGGCATTGTGGTCCCTGGCGTCATCGGTGGAGTAGGATTTCCACCCATAGGTGAATTGGGATATCCCAGCATCACTCCACCCCTACCTGGCTATGATATGTAAATAAGCTGTTTTAACATTCAACCATTCACATTCACTTTTATAAATTCTAATTATTTATACATGAAGTAGTTTACCCCATTTACGGCAGCTTGTGTGAAAGCATTATATGCTCCAGTCCCTCCCTGTGGATGGCTTCCTTGACCATTGAGAGGTTCAGGCTGCAAAATACAAACAAATCAATAACTACAAAGTTCGAACAGAAAAGGTTAATAACTCATACTGCAATGAAAGTGTAAACCTTGTAATACTGTGGAGGATTTGGTTGGGCAGCTCCTGGGGGAAACTGTCCTGGGTTGAGCGATGCAGAGTTGTACTGTCCTAGATGGGGTAAGCGGCTGGATGGATAAGACGGGGAGGGGGCACAGCGCTGCTGAGGCCCAGGCGGAAACTGTAAAGGCTGGTTAGGGTATGACATTCCCCCAGAGGCATATTGCTGCACTGTAAAACCCTGAAAAAAGAAGGGTTTGAGATAGAGTTGTATCTAAAGGTAAAAATACATTCAAAAGTAAGAAATGGAGTCGCATAATATCTAGCTAAGTGAATAATGTTTGTGCACCAAGTGAAGGGCACACCTCGGAGTGGAAAGGCCTTTTGATCCCTTGCTGTCCCCCTGAATAGCTTCCATGTGGGGGCATTTTCTGCATCTGTGCATGATGAGAGGGGTACAAACCCCCAGTGGATGGTGAATGGCCATGTCTGTTTGCACTCATCCCACCAGGATTCATTCCAGGAGGACCACGGGGCCCAGATTGAGATAGGAACTGGGTGCTGTAAGAGGGTGCTCCACCGATCTGGAAGGGAAAAGTATGAGAGAATACTTTTGATAGCAAAATCTTATTAGATATGTTGCTCTAAAAGAGTTCATCTTAACATGTATAAATAATTAGACACTGTCTGTAGCTTTTGTTAAGTTGGATAAATAAAACTAACCATGTAAAAACAAATAAACACGTAGTCTGCTCCCCTGGTACTTTAACTATCAGTTCATAGTCCAAATTCTTTGCCGTTAATTGGAAGCATGTGTCACGAATCTGTGTCAACAACAGAAACCCAGCTTTGTGCACCTCCCACAATCCTGCCACCCAGAGATAAAATAAAGCCAAACAGGAAAATAACATCTGAATAAGCCTTTCTTATGTCAGACTGTACCTGGCCATAGCTCAGCTCTTGATTCTGTTTTTCTTGAATGGCTGCAACAGTAGCTGTAGCAGTGGCAGTTGCCGTGGCAGCAGCGGCCGCTACTGCAGCTGCAGCCGCCTGCGTGAAGTCTGAAGGAGGACGTGCTCCTAAACCAGGTCCCCCATTGTTCCCAGAGTAACTGTGTGGATGGAGAGATTGAAAATAAGCAGGAAATTATCCTGGTGTGTCTTATAGTGTAAAAGCTTCAGTTACAAAAGAAAACTAAAGAAAAGAAATACCTTCCGGTGTAGGCTGGAGGGTTGTATGTTGAACTTGGGCGCCCGTACATTACATGTTGGCCGTAGCCTTTAGAGATTGCATCACTGTAGGATGGCTGGCCCATAAACTGTGAACCCATGCCAGAACCCATACCCAGGCTACCACCAGGCATCATGTGACCACTGGAGTTTTCACCTGGACCCATAGGTGCACCAAGTACCTAAAGAATGATACCATGAGAAAGATGAATTTTCAGCACAAGGTATGTACAAAAGCAAAACTAAAATGTACCAAGACACTGGGTCATGTGTTACCTGGCCGCGTGTGGGATTGGTCACGCCCCACACTGTAGTTACTACAGAGAGAGATCCTGCGTGCTGATTGGCGCTTGGTTGCCAGGAGACTGGGTCATGCAGGAATGGGCTGTCACTGCTGCAAATGATGATAAAGCCAAGTTATTGTAATGGTTCAGGAGCCGTATGAGAAGGTGCAATCAAAATGTATAAAACCAGCCATCTGTACTCTTTGACTATTGTTAACAGGTGTAAAATAATCTATGCCTTTTTTTAGATGTTTTATGTAATAATTTGTTATGACAAATGGCACTGCTGTTGAGACCTATACATGACACAATGCAGCACATTTGTTTATCACTGTCATCTCTTTAATAAAATTCAAATTATATTAAATATATAATAATATATTAAATATTAGGTTATGTGGATACAATGAGTTTTCATTTCATGTGTGTTTTGGTTGACAATGAATGCATGACCACCAAGGGCAAAAATAGCCTACATTGGACTGGTGTTGAATTATTTATATTGCTTAAAGTTGGTGTGTTCCATGAATTGTTATATCAATTATTTCAGGCTTGAGTCACAGAGGTCAGCTAAGGAGCAAATGGTTCACCTGAGGACAGCCAGCAATAAAACATGTTCAACAACATGGGTGAGCATACCTTTGTGGAGTGGGAGGCAGGGTGGGTTTCATGGAGTTTAGGTGGTTCATCTGATGAATGGTGAGATCATCAGAGCACCCCTTGTGCTTTAAGAGGCAGCCCTAAGAAAAAGAGCAGAGGTAGACACACAGAAGTGGTTAAAGCCAATTACCTTCACTGCACACTTTGTCATCCGCAGATCCCACATGCCTGCATGCACACAGCCTGTACAGCACCCTCCCACTCAGTGCCACTAACTTTAATCTCTGTGTGTGCCTGTGTGGACTGCGCACATCAAAATGTTAGCCTATCAGTGACTGCTGTAGCTCTGATACCTCTCAAAAGAGGGGGAGGGGTGCTGTAATCTAAATTTAGCTCTGATTTCAAAAGGAATTTAAGAGAACAGAGATGTGAAGAGAAAGACTCTTCTCTCAGCTGACTAACAAAGCATCCGCATGTTCTCCACACAATTGCTAATGTGATTTTAAGAGTAATACATCTGCATGTTGATCTGGCTCTTTGCACTTAAATAATTTGTAGAATTTCCTTGTACAATTTGTAAAATTTACTATCTCACGTGTAACTGTTTTTATTTGGGTCAAAAATTCATTATAGATCTTGTACAATAAAGGAGGCTCACAGTGTTTGGTTAACACCTAACTTCAGTACTAACACTAGAGCCACACTACAGAGCCACACTAAAGGTACAGGACATCCAGGTAGTGCATTATCAAGTTCAATAACAACTGAAGAACTGAAAAGCAAATGAAGCAGGTCTCATCAAATATGTCTCCCCAAAATCTGATACCAAAGATGAATGAATTCTGTGTGTGACTGCACCACTATGCTTCTTAATATGACCCCAACTCTCAGATTGTAAGACACGTCTGACACACTGTACTCATATAATTTCTTGTCTGCACGTACATTACATTAGCAAATGATATGACAGACAACCACAACATCAGACCTAATTTGGTGCAAATGAAATGACTTGAGAAGGAAACTATCAGTGTGATTGTTTTCCCAGCCAGCTGCATTTCTGTGCAGTTGTATTTAAGCAAGTGTATAAGAATCAAAAATATGTTTTCTCTGTGGAGCTGCTTATGATATAAATTAATAGGCTAACATATTTATGCAGGACAGGATTATAATTATAAACAAAGAACAAAATGCAAAAATACATACTAATACTATGTACCCCAGGACACAGTATAAGATCATTAGTGTCACATTAATGCAGACGGAGACAGGTTCTCTAAAACATGTGTTACAAACTGCCATAAGATTTACATGCATTAAAAACCCTCAGTTGTCAGAAGTCAAAATCTAAAGGCATTCTCCAGATCTATCCACCCCTTGTGTGGCTCCGTGATTCCAAAACAACAACAAACTAAACATGCAGTAGCGGAACAGAACAAAGCAGCTGGTGCAAAGACTCAGTGAAAGACTTTAAATGCAAGTGTGACCAGTCCATGAAAACACAAAACACTCACCAACAGGATCCTCACAATAAACACATGAGACAATAACAATGGACCCTGCACAGCAAGTGGCGGAGGACATTTAACCTCTTAATCATAAAAACCGTTGTATAATATCTTCACACCTGGTTCCAGGTATGAGTTGTGCGAGCATTCTGTTGCAGAGGTGGACGCGCTGTGGAGGAGCCTTTTACGCGCTGCGCTGGCACCAGTGTCCAAATCCGACTCCACGCGCCTTTACGTGGTGGGGTTGAACAACGCTAGTTTCTTGATAACAGTTACTAGCCTAATTAGCTGTACGCTGTTGGTTGTTTCTAGTCCCGATGCAGGTGTGTGTGATGTGACTGCCGCACGCGAACTTACCCCAGGCTGCTCCAGCTGCCAGACGATGTGACCACTTGGCGATCAGACACTTTAGCTCAACATTAGCCGCCTGCGTCGTACCCGAGCCACCGCTGGGACACAACAGAACTGCTTCACCGAGCGTCCAAAGCCAGCTATTCGCATTGCCTTTTAATGAGCCTTTTCACCTGCACATTAAACTTGTCAGTCTATTCATCTATTAGTAACTAATAATATTTTGCAGTAGGCCTTATAAGATAATCGACGTTCTGTTGGTGTTTAATAAACTTAGACAAATTAAATGACTTTCTAGTCTGTGGTCTGAAAGCAGGACAGCAGTTCATTGGCAGCCCGTAACCTGACAGCCCAGTGTACCTTCCTGATTGCACAATGACCCGCTATAATATATTCATGAGATCACAGGGCTAATGTCTCCCACAGAGAAAGGAATTTTCCTGTCCCTCCTCCAAGTCAAGCGGCTGACTATACAGACAAGACCAGCAGATCATTTAGCGCGAGGGAGCGTCGAGACTGACGTCACTTGTAATTGATTAAGGTATCTGTGATCAATGGCTGCATATGGTGTGTTTTGCACTTAATGAGCAACCTGCTTGACAGTGAGTGCAACAGTCACATCCTCATACTGTATTTGTCAAAGACTGCATTCCTTTTTGTCATCACATGCCTTTACATCCACTGCTCATAGACAGTGTGTCACTAGGAACATGCTGTTTTAGTAGTCTAGCTGGACTAGGGAGAGCTTTGGAGTCATTAAAGGTGTCTGAAATATGTTGCCAGAGGGCAGTGCAGCTCTCAGAATAAAAAGTCCAACCTGCCTGTGTTTTTCAGACCTCTGTTGCCCTGGAAACAGGTGCTGAGATTTCCCATTTCTTCCTTTTTCTCTACACTATCACTGCTCACCCCCTCCGCCACCCCTCTCCTGCTGCTTCCTCCCCCACGACCTGCCGCATAGTAACATACACACACAGACCTCGCACAATTCAGTGTACTGCAGTCATTTTACAATGTCACAAGACAGACCGACTGACTGCTCTGTTCTGCTCCCATGGTACTCCTCTGAGATTACACCTACTGCCAAGCCATCTCCATATTTAAGGAGAGCATCAGCTGACTGCAACAATCTGACCTCAAGCTAATCTCTGAGGAAAAAAAGTGAGGAGATGGGGAGGGCCAAGAAGACAAAGAGGAAACCACAGACAAGTGGAAGTAAAAGCAAAAACTATTGAGCACTCTCTGTAATAGTGGTTTATACAGAGTGACACAAAACACAGATGATCTGTTCAGTTGACTCATTAAATAAAAACTTCAGAAGAAGAGGATCATTACATTGTTGAACATATGGATGAACATATAGTGCACATGTATTTTTATGGATGCCATTTAGAAAACAGATCCCTCAAGAAGAGGGTGCTGCCTCTCACCTGAGCCTACACGATCATCTCGTTTTCAGACCTTTTAAAGTCATTTATTTTGTTTCTACTGCATTCTCTGTGCGTTCCTTTGTAGTGACTGCTCTTTGGCAGGAGCAGAGCATTCCTGGGAAATGGTTGACCCAGAATAACACAGAGACGCAGGGTGACTGAGTGAGAGAGGTCCTCCACCCTTTCATTGCTCTGCATACACAAAGCCCTATTTCCTATAACACGCATCAGCTCGTCACACTACAGCAGTCAGTTCACACACATGACTGTCAATACCAGACCACATGACTGAACTCTGCTCTGTGTGTCTGTTAATATTGATGTCCTTAAACCATGCACATGGTACAATATTATCTCTAAATATAGGTTCATCTGTACTGAAATTCAAATTCAACTTTTAATGTCTGGTTTTACCATTGGCTCATGTTAAACAACCACCAAGACCATCAACTGCTTACTGTGTAAATGTGTCAATTATCCGCAGACAGACCTGGGATACTGTAGGTGGTGTGTGGAAGACAGGCATATTGTTTACTGTCAGACCTACAGCACACTGATACCAGTGTCATAGCTCCCAAATTTGTGAAATATTACCATTACAATTAGGCCTATAGGAAAATAAAAAATAGTTTTGAGGAGACATTTGGAAATTTAATGGGGAAATTAACACCTTTTCTATTATGGATGATGGAAATCAATGTGTAAAACACAATTCCCCTTTGACTGATGGTTATGTGTAGAATTTGAAGAGCACTGCTGCCACCATGCGTTTATCCCAGTGTATTGACAGTATCATTTTCATAGACTGTGTCACTTATGCATAAACACCTCACAAATGTGTTATATTATATACCTTTTCAAAAGTAGGGTAAAGCTGCAGTATGTTTAACTAGATACAACACTTTGTCTAACCCGCTTGTATTTGCGCTCGTTTTAATATTTTGTTTTACGTTAACAGGCCTGACCTACCTGCACCATGACTCCCTCGGCATTGTAGTTTGGTGATAAGTCTTAGTTATTGATGTATAAATAGTTATGTAGCTCTGAACTTCCACAGATAGCTTTTGTGATGAAAATGAATTAAATGAATGTTTTCAAAAGAGAATAGTTTTGGTAGTGCGAGTTAAGTAATAAAATAAAGCAATGCACTGGCATAACCACAAGGGGGCGATAATGTATCTTTTTGATTCTGATTGGCTACAGCAGAGACTATCAGAGCATACCATGTGCTTTACTGAGCTTTGGAGAGCTTGGTTTTAAAACATTAAAATATCGCATTATGTAAGCTTATTTTTAATGCAATAGCAAATGTCTGATCAGCACTAGAGAAGTGTATTCAGTAAAAAAGTGTTTGCGCAATTGACAGCACTTGGATCATAATGCTAGTCTAGGAGTTAAATTGGCACAGACAGAAGTATATAAACTCGCTATGAACATAGGTCTAAGACATTTTATGTATGTCTAAAGACATGAGAAACTGTTGGCAAATAGTTTTATTTGTTAAAAAATCCCCTTCTAACAATATACAGAAATACAATGTGCAAAATTTAAAATCACTTAATTAACTTATTAATTAACAGTACAGTTGATGGAAGTGTTAAAGTAAATGTAATATGTTGACAAAAGCACATTTACAACCATGTGTCACATAACATTCAACAATAAGCATGTAATAGGTTCCTCATTATTTGTCTCTGAAATTCAAGAAAATTCCAAAAAGTAACTGGGGGTTACCAGATATTTTCAGCGGGTTCTCTGAACACATATGATATACTTTTGCAACTAGCGTAGACAAGGCTTGTCACACTTTAAATGTAGTTGTAAATGTACATTCCTGTAGCATAATAAAATGAGTTGCAAAAGCCAACAGTTGTAATTATGGGGGTCACTTTGCAACTGAAAAAGGCTGAGAACCACTGCTCAGTGGTGTAGCTAGTGTAAGATCTTCAACTCTTTTACTGAGAGTCTCAGTTGACTCTCACCTTTTCATACTTATCTGTCCTGTCTAATAAAGCTCATAGCTCAGAAATTCTCAAATGCAATTCTCATAAAACGTAAATGTAATTTACATTCATGTGTAAATAGGCTACTACATTCAAGTAACAGTTCATTGTGCACATTGTAAGAATCACAGTAGCTTATGTTGAACTGATTTGATATGTCTATGATAAATATTCAAAGCTTTGGCTCAGTGGTGGCTTTCTTGCTGAGAAAGTTACAGATTGAAGGCTGTGTCCAGCAAGCGCTGCAGCTCCATGAGGTGAGTCTTTTTGTTTCCTGTAGCCGGTGCAGCAGCAGACTCACGGCCAGCATACCTGTAACAAAATCCACAGAAAGATGTACAGATATTAACATTCTCCCAGCCCTTTATGATATGCACCACATCAAGGCCAGTTATGTCACCCTGAATTTGAGGACAGGTTTCTCACTGTTGTGTCGGCCTGTGGGGCAAGGAGCAGCGCAGAGTACCTAGCCTTCTTGGAATCCCTGGGGGGGTACTGGACACTGCACTGACCGGGGACTCTGTTGTTCTACTGGGGGACTTCAATGCAATGACAGTGACACCTCTAGATGGGTAATTGGAAAGAATGGCCTCCCTGATCAGAACCCGAGCAGTGTTGTTATTGGACTTCTCTGCTAGTCAGTTTGTCCATAACACTATGTTCAAGCACAAGGGTGTCCATCAGTGGCACCAGGACACCCTAGACTGGAGGTCGATGTTTGACTTTGTTGTTGTGTCATCTGTCCTTCGGCTGCATGTCTTGGACACTTGGGTGAAAAGAGAGGCCACACTGTTTATAGTGAAGAGAGGGGCAACATTGTTGCCCCTTGTACATTGTGGGTGGAGAGCTGCTGACCTCGACTCTGGATATTGAACAGTGGAAGGAACACTTTGGGAATCTCCTCAATCCCACCATTACGTCTTCTGAGGAAGAAGCAGACCTCATCCATTACCCGGGTTGAAGTCATTGAGGTGGTTGGCAACCTCATCAGTGGCAAGGCACCGGGGGTAGATGAGATCCATCCTGGATTCTGTGAGGCTGTCTTGGCTGACATGCCTCTATAACATTGCACGGCAGTCGGGGACAGTACCACTGGAGTGGCAAACTGAGGTGGTGGTCCCTCTGTTTAAGATGCTGAACCAGAGGGTATGTTCTACATGGGAATCGCATTCCTCCGCCTTCCTAGTAAGGTCTATTCGAGCATACTGGAGATACAAGAGGAGCATTCGAGTGATAATCAAACCTCGTATTCAGGAGGAGCAGTGTTTTCGGTTCGGACCTGAGTACACAGGACCAGCTCTGTACCCTCCATTGGGTGCTCGAGGCCTCATGGGAGTTTGCCCAACCAGTTCACATTTGCTTTGTGGATCTGGAGAAGGCATTCGATAGTGTCCCTCGTGGTGTCCTTTGGGGGGGTTCTCCGGGAGTCTGGGGTCCGGGGCCCTTTGCTAAGGGCTGTCCAGTCACTGAAAGACCGGAGCACGAGCTGTGTTTGCATTGCCACGGCTGCCCTTTGTCACCAGTTCTATTAACTGTTAAGGAGCTTAGTTGAAAGGCAAAGTTCTTGATTTACCGGTCAATCTACATTTCTACCCACACATATGGTCATGAGCTTTGGGTAATGACTAAAAGAACAAGATGGTGGATACAAAATGAGTTTCCTCCATAGAGTGGCTGGGGACTCCCTTAGATATAGGATGAGGAGTTCAGTCACAGAGTAAAAGCTCTGAGTAGAGCAGCTGCTCCTCTATATCAAGAGGAGCCAGTCGAGCATCAGTTCTAGATGCTTCCTGGACCCCTCCCTGGGGAGATGTTCCAGGTATGTCCCACCGGTAGGAGGTCCTGGGGAAGACCTAGACCACTGGTGGGACTATGTCTCGCGGCTGGCCTGGGAATGTCTTGAGGTCCCCCGGAGGAGCTGGAGGAAGTGTCCAGGGTGAGATAAATCTGCGAGTCCCTGCTTAGACTGCTGTCCCCGCGACCCAGTCCCAGATAAACATAATAAGATGGACATTCACCCACTATCTACTCTCAACTCAGGTCTTTAAGGCAAAAAAGCTAAACATACCAAACAGGGCGGCTCCTGTTGATGGTGGTGCGAATGCGTGGCTTAACATAGTCGTAGAAGCCCTGATTCTTGTGTTCCTCTTGACACCACATTAGGTCTGCGTTTGGAAACAGGTCAGTCTCTTTTTTGACCAGGTCAAAAGGAAACGGTGACAACTACAATCCACACACAAACATGTTTTTATTCAGTAATACCATTATTAATTATCATTATCATACAGAAATGACAGGAATTCATCATGATTTTACCTGTTCAATGCGGACAACTGCTACATCACTATCCATGCCTCTGTTTGTACGCTCTCGGGTCAGGTCATAGTAAACTTTTCCAGTGCAAAAGATTATTCTCTTGACGTTTTTAGGGTTGGTTGATGCAGGTCCATCATCTGGGATTAGTCGCCTGAAGCTTGTGCCTATGTACACAAATGACAGTTTAAATGACTGAAAACAGAACACATTGCTATTCTTTCTCAGTACTCACCTGGCAGCATGTCATCAAAGCTAGATTTAGCCTCTGGGTGGCGCAATAAAGACTTGGGAGTAAATACAATGAGCTAAGAAAAAAAAAAAAAAAAAAGTTTAGTTTCTTAAATGTTTTAGATACATATCAGATAATGAGTCACATTTCTGATAAGTTGCTCACAGGCTTCCTGAAAGGCAGCAGGATCTGACGGCGAAGAACATGAAAGTAGTTTGCCGGGTTGGAGCAGTTGACGACAATCCAGTTACAGTCATATAGTTGACGTATTGCAAAATCATCTGTCAGTTTCTTCAACAAAGATACATTGTTAAATCACAAAGAAGTTCTGCATATATTCTGTTTATTTGATTTACTTACAGGGAATACATCTCGATCATCATTGCACATTTGTAAAAATCTCTCTGGGCGAGCAGAAGAATGCTCAGGGCCCTGAAAGAGCCAAACATGAATGAACTGAAGTAGAGATCTGACAGACAGGATAGTTACCAAACACATGTTGCTTCCTAATACGCACCATTCCTTCCATTCCATGAGGCAGGAGCAGCACAATCCCATTCTGGCGGACCCACTTGGCCTGTCCTGAGCTGATAAACTGGTCGATAATGCACTGAGCTGTGTTGTGGAAGTCACCAAACTGGGCCTCCCACAAAACTAGAGCATTGGGGCTAGCCATGGCAAATCCTAATTCAAAACCTGTCCGGGATAATTTGATTTAGGGTGAGTTCACACTAATGGGGTTAATTTTGAGTACTGCTAAGGTGCCTTGGAACCTTAATATCAGCTCTGTAGCATATCTGTTGTTGAGGTCATCATGGTAGAGAATATTTATTAACACTTGCAGTAGAAAGTACTAGTTAGTCCTATGGGCTAATTCACCAGGAATTTTTAGATCAACAAAAAATAGTCTGATAGCTACATTTGGCACCTGGGGTATTGTTTGGAGGCAGGTGAATAATGTAAAATGTGGATTTAGTTTAATATGATTTTGTTTAATACCTAATACTCCATATTCTGACAAGGAGCTGTTGCAGACTGTGTAGGGTGCTTGATTGGGCGAGATGTAGTTCATTGGGATACAAATCCTTTTATCCACATTCTGATCATGAAGAACATGATGCCGATGGCTAGGATGAGAGACAAATATATGATATTTCTGTAAATATCTGTACATAAAAGAGTCATGAAAGAAATCTTTTGTTTTTACCTAAAAGTTCCTCTCTCCACATCTTGTCCACTAAGACGTACATGAGTGCCCTCTTTGAGCAGAGAGCCAAAGGCCATATATTCTCCTAGTGCCCAGTCACAGAGTCGCTGGTCTACCATATTGGCACGACCCTTTAAGACGCGAGAGAGTCCTAAAACATCAGTCAGATTAGTTTTGTGAGCCTGGGTAAAATGTACAAATAAACAACCAGGTGTCAGTGAAGTTATACCTCCATGAATAGTGAAATCTTTCACTGGGACACTAGCTGCAATATTTCCAATGTGCTGTAGTTCCTCTTCTGTGATACCAGTGAGAGGACAGCTCATGTTTTTGGGCTGACCATCAAGAGTGAAAAAATCTGCAATTACATCGAAACATTGTTACACAAAACAAATATGCAAGGAACGCTTTGTATGTTGCAAACTAATAGTACCAAAAGTTTACCAGGCCAAGGTGAGTCTAACCAGTGTTTAATATGGAGGATCTTCTCATCTTTGGAGCGGGCATATGCATCTTCGCAGATTTTATCATAATTTGACACTATCTCCTAGATAAGCAATAATAACACATTAATAGTGCACGTTAGAAAAGTAAATACATATCAAGTAAACAAAACAGCCACTATACACACATTTTGCATACCTCATATTCTTGAGCAGAGACAACTCCCTGGCCAATAAGTTTTTCTGCAAAATTCTGGAGGACGCCTTTCTGTTTTTTGATGCGTTTGTACATTAGTGGTTGAGTAAACATGGGCTCATCAATTTCATTATGTCCATTGCGCCTGTAACACACCTGAATGTAGACACAGTGTTTGTTATGACTTACAGAAGATATGTGGTTTCCTGGTAACAGTAACACTGTACAATATAAAATGTGTACTAAACAAACAGTTGAGCTGTTTTCTAAAAATAATTATAAGAGTAACTGTGACGTACAAGGTCTACCACCACATCTTTATGGAATGTGTTTCTCCACTCAGCTGCCACTTTGCACACATACATCACAGCTTCTGGGTCGTCAGCGTTTACATGGAAGATAGGAGCATTGACCACTCTGGCCACATCTGTCGGGTAAGGAGAAGAGCGTGCCATTCTGGGGTCAGTGGTGAAGCCAATCTGCAGAGAGCCAAAAATAACTTTTTAATAAAATAATCTTTTAAAAAAAGCTATGACTGTTACGTGTAGGAACATGCAGATTGTACCTGATTGTTGACAACCACGTGAATGGTACCATGAGTGGTGTATGAGGGCAGGTCTGATAAATGGAATGTCTCATAGACAATACCTTGGCCAGCAAATGCAGCATCTCCATGAAGAAGTATAGACATCACCTGCAACAGTTAAACACATAATTCACCTTGCCCTTAATAACGGCGCTGTATATGAATACTATATATTTGTTAAGAGGTGCCTACCCTTTTGCCCTCTGTGTCCCCACAATAGAACTGTTCAGCCTTGGTCTTCCCCTGCACCACTGAATCCACTGCCTCCAGGTGAGAGGGGTTGGCCACCAGGGACAGAGTGATGTACTTATCACTCACACGGTTCATCCGTTTGTGATACATACCTAAGTGGTATTTTACATCACCAGAACCCTGAAGGTAAAAGACAAAAACAAATATGGTTGGTAATTTGTGCACGTCGCTGTGCTGAGGGTTATTTGTAAAATGGAAAAACCCTCAAAATCCCTTTTCTAACCTCATCTGCTGCCTCTAATTTGGAGTCAAACTGGCAGAAGATCTGCTCCAACTCCTTCCTAATAACGTTGGCCAATACATTTAATCTTCCCCTACAAAAAAAAACAAAAAACATTGTTTACAGGTTCAAAGACAAGAAACAAAGGTTCCCGCTGATGGTGCTGTGTACCTGTGTGGCATTCCCATAATGACACTCTCCACGCCACTCTGACTTGATATGTCGATAATTGTCTTCAGAGCTGGGATTAGCGACTCACAACCTTCTAAACCAAAACGTTTCTCTGAAGACCATTTCCTCTGAAGGAACTCTTCAAATCTGTGAATTGAACAGATACTGGTTTCAGCTAAAATAATATTTGAAATTGTAATTGACCCTTTCATGTTTGTAACTAATATACAATACAAGTACCTGGTGGATCGGATCATCCTTCCTAGGAGGGTCCTCTTTTCTGCAACATTGAACTGCATGATGTCTGGAGTCTCAAACTTTTGTCTGATCCACTGGCACTGCTCCACATCATTAATAAACATAAACTCAACTCCTATGTGTTGACAGTAAGCCAACTGGAACAGAAACAAAGCTGTGTGTCAGTGGGTACATTTACATGATCAGTGTTTAGTTTAGTGGCGTGTGTCATTTAATTGTTGGAGTTTTAGAGTAGCTGTTCTGAAAACAATTTTGGAGTACACTCTTCAGCATTTTCTCTTTCATTTTTTCTTTGCCACATTTGTTTAACCTTTTTTGGATATTTTTGCTTGTTCTCTTGCTCCGGTGTGAATAATCAAGAAATATATATATATATATATATATATATATATATATATATATATATATATATATATATATATATATATATATATATATATATATATATATATATATATATATATATATATATATATATATACACACACACTCTGTCAGTTTGAATGGGCATGTCTATAAGTTTAACCCACCTCTAGACGTCGTATAATCTCTCTAAGTGGAAGAGCACTTTCACCTCCTCCAATGAAAGTAGTGGTAGGAAGACGAAACACTTTGTCCAAGTCAGAGTCAGCCAGCCCATAAAAACCTGTTTAATTACCAAAATAATACATCATTTACACAGTACTACAAAAGAAAAATAAACACATACACATGGAGGTTAACCACTATGGTAGTTTGCCACATAGACCACAATCTTAATTTAAACAGGACCAGACTAAGACTAGAACAGGAAAAAACCCAACTGTGAACGCAGCCACAGATACATTGAATAAACAGCAAAATAGTGAAGTTTGCAACACCACTCAAACAGAGATTAACTGTAACACAGGGGATAGACTGAGATGTCACTTCTGTGCATCAGCAAATTACACTGCGGTATGCACACAGGCTGCTCAGCTGAACAAGGCAGAGTCAGCTCTCTGTTACGTAAAAAAATCTTTAGACTTTAGACTCCAAACCTCTGTACTGCACCACACATAAAAGTACATTGTTGTTTTCTTTGATGATTCAGCATAAAGGCGTGATCCAGTGAGGTAATCAATGACAGTATCTGCTATCTAATCAGAGCACAACTTCAACAAAGATAAGTCTTGTCCGACCCCAGTGACCAACAGGCAAAGGTCAGTCCCCCAGGAATCACAAACACCTCAGATGTATACAGCAGGTAAAACATTAATACCAACACAACAATGTTCAGCATTATAATAACTTAACTGCATTGTTTCCTTGGACCATTGAGAAAGAGCTACACATGCTCATTACAATAATTGATACTGTACATCAACATTTCCTGGGGAGGTGATGCTAGCTAAAGGCACTGCTCTGCCTGAGGCATTGTCACTTAAGTTAGACTTTAATCTGATCTTTGTTAACACAATCTGACCTTAAAGAACAAATTTAGTTGGAATTGCAGCAGGTGAGCTGATTTGTGCTGTTAAACAAGTCCCTCTCAAATAACATTACAGTCACAAGCTAGCTAGATTACCCAAAGGTTTTTCATTCACCTTAACTTTTCTTGTTGAAAATGAAACACCTACAACAGGACCATGAACTCTTCTTTTGGCTCCTGAAATTGTATTGTTTAAATCCATTTTGTATTATTTTTTATTTATTTTAAAATTTTTTGCAGACCATCTTGAAACTTTTTTGGCTGTGCTAATGTTTTCATTGTGTCATCATGTGTAATTGCTGAATGTTCTGCCATAGACATACATGCAGAACCCCCGAGGGTGATGTCAGGGTTTCATCTGATAGTCAACACTAGCTTGTTTTACCCTTGATAAGAGGTACATCAAAAGCTTCAGTGACAGTAATGAGAAAGATGAATTTGTCGAGTAAAGTGACAGTAACACCACGTTTTTTACTTTGCAGTGCAACTCGGTCACATCCATTATTAGGTGACACAGTTAAATGACACTGACTTAAATAGTGACATGCTCTAAATCAAAGTCCTTGCCAGTAGTTTTTAATTTCACTTTTGATTGCATTTCCAGCGTAGTCAGGCAGATCCTTTGTAATAGTAACTGGAATGGTTTCAATGACTTCAAATTGATAACATTTTCAAAGTCTTGTTTTTGGCTATTTTGATGCAAGTTCTGGTCCTATTATAGAACTGCCAAGATAATGCACAAGAGGTTAGACCAGGACTAGTATTGACAGGTGATTTATAAAGCATTTTTTCACTCCTACTAGGTACTCGAAAAGCTGGGGGC
This sequence comes from Periophthalmus magnuspinnatus, assembly GCF_009829125.3. Lineage (NCBI taxonomy): Eukaryota > Metazoa > Chordata > Actinopteri > Gobiiformes > Gobiidae > Periophthalmus > Periophthalmus magnuspinnatus. Next base: position 17,181,586 of record NC_047148.1, read on the forward strand.
AAGGCAGGTTAGGTGCCTAAGAACACAATAGCTGAAAGCGCCAGTTGGAGTGGGGATCAAACTTCAGGTCAAGCTGTAAAAACTCTACCTACTGAACTACGCTAGTGAGCAGTAAATAAATGTAATATAAGTAAAGATAGGACAGGTTAAGAGATGAAGTAACATATATATTTTCTTCTTACCAACATTTTGGAAACCCACAGCACATGGAGCATCATCAAAATCTACACAACTGATCCCCAGCGGGTCAAGTTTGGCTATGTGGTGACCTCGAACCTGAATGGAAACATAAAAAATGTGGGTCACAAAACCGGTCCATTGTGAATACTGCACAAAAACACAAATATCATATCTCAGTTTTTACCTGATAGGCACGAATTAGTGAATGTACTGCTAGATGATCTGCAACAAGTTTCTTTGTATTGGCTTCAGCCCCCAACAGAGAAGGGGCACTTTCTGCTCCCTGGGACATCCCATTAAGATGCAAAGGACTTTGGTAGGCTAGACCAGGAGGCACCCCAGCATTAGCATTACGGAAAAAGACATCCCAGGACTGCAGAGAGGAAGACTGATTTAAAACTCCATAGGACAGAATTCTTAAATATGATATTACTGTTTGCAAATGTAATATTAGTTTTGAAAGAGAGAAAATATAGTAAGTCCCTTGTTGTTTGTACTGCAATATTTACATATGCATAACCTTTAGCCTACATTTTGAATGTGGAACTCCAGTAAAGTTTCTGTTAGTTCACACAACTAGAAAGAATCCAATCCAAGACAAGCTTTACCTTGTGCACATTCTTTGGATTCTCCAGCCACGCATAGTACATCTCTTCTAGATAGTTTGAGCTTGTGGCATTGAGAAAAGGTTCAGCAGAAACAGATGTAATTGGACGTCTCGTGGGCTCAAACGTCCTGGGAGCCGCTCTGACCCGCAGGGGTCTGGGCTGAGAGATGTTCTGTCCCGCGTGCGCAATGGGCCCAAGCCGAGCCACTGTAGTCCTTAAGCGGTACATGACTGTAGCTCAGCCGCTCTTCACTCACTCCAGAAACAGAAACACAGCTGATCCACACGTTTACCGCTGAATTAGAGCGTGTCCTCTCGCATCTTCAGCGCAGTCTCTTTTGTTGTCCTCACGACACTGAAGAAAAAACCTTTGTTACTCCGGTCAAGACACACTCATAAGTTTAGCCCTGGATAAAAATACAGCCCACGTGTTATTTTAATTAGAATGAAGCCGCAAACGTCCAGGTGCCTTCAGAATTTTTACTTCTTAAAACTTTCCTCTCCGTCCATTGACTGTACGACTGTCCGCCTCTCTGCGCCAAAATAAATGCACCGGTAGCCACACTTTCCCCACAGGGCATAGCCCCTCTCCTTTAAGCCCTAGGTGAACTTTAAATACCTGACTAAATGGTAACCACAGAACATTACCTTTGCCTCCCGTTTGCGTCCCGCGTTTTACGCAGCCTTTCTTCTGATGTGTCCGGGGTGAGGGGGGGAGTTGCGCTCTGATCAGCGCGCACTATGGCGTCATGTTGACGTCAGGAAGAGCCATAGGTGAAGACTGAAACTAAAATCTCATTTAAATTTGTAATTGCCCAAAGCCTAATGCTAATTTTGAACTTCTAGTTTAGAAGAAAAATGGGCATCGATCATGGTAATTTAATGGCCTTATCATGGTCTTTTTATTTTAGAAAATATATTGGGAAAACTTTTGGCTGTGTATAGTATGTGTCTAATTGTCTCATTTACATGTGTAAGCGGAGACCTCCGGAATGATAATTAATGATAATTTAATCAATTTAGCAGAATAGACGGTTTAGGTTTATAGGCTCCCTGTTGTGTGTAAATCTGTAGGCTATTATATAAAGATGAACGTAGGCTACAGTATATGTCTGTCTATTCATATTCATCTAATGTGGCACACAGTTTAGTTCAAAAAAAGCTTTATTACATTTTAATCTCACATGTCCATCGAAAACGGTTTGCTATGCCCTTGGCTCAATAACTGCATAAGTTCTCTGTTTGTAGGACCTTTAACTAACCTCAAGAACATAGATGTCTCTTGACACTATTGACACTGTTGAGGCCCTACACAAGAGGAGGTCTGGAGGCCTCTGACAAGAACATTTTAACAGTTGATTATTTTAAAATGTTTATTGTGCATGTACAATTTAGATTTAGGAAAGTTTGCCTATCATCACAACTGAAACTTTTCCCAGCCTGCTCGTTAATTCAGTCACATCTTTTAAGGCCATTTTGGGGTCTTTTGGCATGTTTGCCCACCCCACTGTGGTGACTCTGGTTATAAATAATGCAGCTGGCCAGTCTACAGTGAGTGGTAAATGTGGAAAGGAAATGTAGAAAGCACTGTACACTTGTGTCTAATGCAGTTTCGGGGAATGTTAAACAACCTGAGTCCACATTAACTGCTCGCTGCTCTAGCATTATATTTTTCACAATGCTACTGAAGTTTTGTCTGATACTTATATTTATTGCCCTCAGTCAGTGCGCACCATCAGTGTAATGCATTTTGATTGAAAAATACACTGTGGTGTATTTATCAGCACATAATTGTGGGTATGAAAATGATTTAAAAAAATAATAATAATAAAAAATAAAGTAAAAAAGTAACAATACAAACCTATCCATGTAAATGGAAATTTAGAGGAAAAAAGTTATTTAGTGAAGTTTCACATTTTGTGCTCAAACAGCCTATTAGAAAAAATCTAAAATTTTGAATTCAGTTGTTTAAAATTTTCATAACATTCAATTTATTGATTAAACAAATCAAATATGATTTGTGATAATATTCTATTATAAATTGCAAATTGTATGCAATTACAGAGCCCAGTGCAAAAAGGCATTCATTTACACTTCTGCAGTTTAGTTAACAAAAATAAAAAACACAGAGAAACATCCAAATTATCAATGTATTAACATGAAATGTCATGCGATTAAATTCAGCATATTGGAGATAGATCACCACAATAAAACTGCAAATGTACACAACAGTGTTATTACTTAACTTGTTATTTATAGTTACATTAATTTCAGTAGTTACTTGCAATGTTCAGGATGTTATTAGCTCATGTACTGTATTAGCATGCTGCATGTTTTCACTGCATTTGTGCAACATTTTACAGAGGGTCCATGGGACACTGCAACACACAAAGTCTGTTCTGGGTCAAACACACACAAGAGAAAGCAAAAAAACTGAACTTATTACACCAACTGGTCTCTGTGAGACTTTAGTACTGAATGTTCATTGTCCACAGGCAAGTCGTGCATAATAGCCACTGCTCTCAATAGCACAGATACAGAAGAATCATGCTTGTTATAAAAAGATAGCAAAATGAAAGAGAATGACTATTAATATACTGTACAATAGAAAGAGTACAACAACAGGCCGAATCCAGTAAGAATTTTAACAATGACTGTAGTGGAAGGTAAAGGAGGTTACGCCTAGGTATGTCGGGTCACTATGGTGTTAATTTGAAAGTACACCTAGGTCCAGGCCATTGGCAGAAGGTTTGACGATAGTGTTGCTTTCATGTTTTAGTCCAGTGATGTTACTCAGAGAGAAGAGAGAGCTGGTGTACAGAGGACAGGTCTGCACCCAGCTGATCCTCTCTCTCTGTCATAACATGCTGATCTTTCCATAGGTTTTCTTTGTCCTCCCACAGCACCAATTCATCCTCCTAAAAGAAGAAAGTAGTTGCATGTAGCTGAAAACAACAACGGCTAATTTGTTTACTGTGCAAATTATCATGATTAAAATTGTATCAGTTTAAACAACCAGTTTTCTTTATATTTTGAGCATAATACATTTACTTTTCATCTGTTTACTAAGTTTTCAAGTCAGGAAACATGCAAAAACAGTTCTATCTAATATTTTGCCTCATATTTTTTCTTTAAATTCACAACCAAATATCAGCAAAAATGTTTACAATTAAGGGAATCGATATTTACCCTTAATTTAAAATCCCAATTTAGTCTATACTGTGTTTTCATGTACATACCTCATCCCTGCATTGGGGCAGCAGGGGCCCCTGAACAGTGGAAGTGGACATTTTGCCACCGGCTGTCCCTGCGGTGCCATACTCGAGTCTCCTCTGATTGGCTGGACCGGGGATGGCCCTGTCCGTCCACAAACTGTGTCAGGCGGATGTAAGCGATGCAGGCAGCGTCATCACCAATGATGTGGACGTGAGGGTTGAGGATGGTGGTGTGAATGGGCTTGCTGTTTTTGGAGAGAACTATGACGAAAAATGTAACAGGCATTATATAAAAAATGTACTTCTCATCAAATAAATTACAATAAAGCACTTACGATTGTCAAAATAAAACCTGTGAAAGTCCATTCCTTCCACAAGATTGCCCAAACCCTCAGGCTCAAACGAGGTGAGGCCAGGGTCACAAATCTTCCTGTGAAAGCAAGATGGATTGAATGGAAGCTGAAACATCTAAACCTAAAGAACCTGCCCATTGTCTGACAACTTTTTTGATAGTCAAACATACCTAGATGATTGAGTGGTCACTTCTATATTAAATGCAACAATGTAAAATTTATCATCAAATCAGAATTGCTCTGTACATCTAGTGAGGTCTTAGGTGTTGTTAACAATGTTCACAACGTTTTGCCCCTCCCTCACTCAATCTGTCAAGCATTTGTCTAAAGTGTGTGGTATTAAGAGGATAAAATAAGTAATTACTCTTTAATCTTTTAATACAAAGATGAAACACATTTGTATGGCAGTCAGATTAATGTTTTTTCCAGGTCGATAGAGAGCTTTAGCGGTTACTTCACACACAAGATCTGCTAAAAATGATACAAGACGAAAACATGTGAAAAACTCACGCATAGGCCTCAAAGTCTCCGTTGTTGACAGCTTCAATAAGCTGCTCTGTGATCTTTATGATCTCCTGTTTTCGAGCTGTAGAGAAATTAGAACACTGTGATACTGGCCCATCTCATCACATTAAAGGGTTATATGCACCTAAGCGTATAATAATAATGTCACTGTAATTAATGGCATGAAATGTTCAACATGTTAAGACAAACACTGTGGACTTTCAACTCACCAAAAGCAGTGTAAATCTGATCTGCCCTGTCCCTCAAATGTGTCAGCTTGAATAAAGTCTACACTACGCTTCAGTGCACACTTTAAACTACTTCCTTATATTACTACTTCCTTTCCCTCTGAAGACATACATATCTTATTCCTTACTATATTTACAATAAAAAAAAAAAAACTGTTGCCATATCTCCTCTCACCTCCATCCATCTTTCTTCACTTCTTCATTTTGATGCCAGGCTGCTGTAGCTCATCACTCTATCCTTGTCCCAGCTCTGGATGAGATTTAGCGTGTCCTAGTCGGCTGCTTCCTCCTGACTCTGAGAGGACGGCTTAGTGCTCCCCCATGTCTCCCTTGTGCTCTCCCTGTCCTCTCTCTCTCTTCCTCTTTCTCTCTCTTTCTTCTCTCTCTCTCTCTCTATTTCTGTTTCTTATTTCCCTACATCTCTCCTTCTCCATTAGAAACCACTCCTAGCTACATGCATATTGTTCATTTGATTTACAAATAAGCAGTCACAACCCTCATACAAATAGGTCTTCATACAAGTAAGTTTTAATGCCATAATTTTCAAATTTTGCAGCTTTAGTATATTGTTTTGTCGATATAATTGTCCCATATTTGCACAAATGATGTTATTATACTATACTACAAAGCAAAGAATTCAGATGATGTATCATTGTAAGAACGATCTTGAATCATTTTTAGAAACCATCTACCATTATGAAATCAAAAGCATACATTATTTAGATGTTTCAGAATGTGTATAAATTATGAATACTAAAACATCTTCCTTAAGTGAAGCTGAGCATGAACCCACAAAAGAAATTCATTAGAATCATCTTTTCACCTCTTAATGAAATACACACTGACATATGTCTTTCTTACATTGTGACATAATCATGTTTATGTTAAATGAACAATTTCACTCATATACTCTTGTTCTCAACCATAAGCCAGCAACAAACAGAGCTCCTTTCAGCATTGTCAATAAGATAAATATTCACTAAAGTTTACCTTATTTATTGTAAATGTATTTTAAATGATTTACCTGATTTTAAAGATTCTGCTCACTACTAGGTGTTTACAAAACATGTTATCTGTTTATTTCTTATATAAGCATATTCATACAGTAAGAAGTGACTTGCCCAAGGACACAAGGGAAGTAAACAAGTGGTCAGAGCAGGGTTCAAGTCTCCATCCTCTGTGTTTCTCATCATGATAACTGACTACTGTATGCATCAATAAAACCATAAGCATAGGCAGCCAAAACTTAATTTTACCTTTCACATCCTCATCCTCTATGGTAGTGTTACTGCTGTCCGATGATTCCTGCAAACAAATATATATCAGTGTCTGTAGAAATCAAAATCATTTTATTTGAAGAAACCAGTCACAAAATAACACATGCACACACTTTACTTTTTGGACCTTTTACACAAAACTTCACATGACACTTTGGTCAGACTCAGTGACAGCTAATCTATGAGTGACTCAGCAGCTGCGCAGAGGCACTGCACAGGCATTTCTCAGTTGGGATGCTCAACATGGTAGAACGCAAAACATTTAACCACTGTTCTGACAGTTCAACAGTGGTTAAGATCTACACAAGGCAAAGTCTTGTTAAGATTGTTCAAGCTTTATCGCTGAGCCTCCCATACACACAGGGGCACTATAATACAGTACAAGAGAGAGAGCACCTCACTTTGGAGCCCATCATGCACAAAATTAATAAAAAACACATATACTCAACAAAATGAACCTGAAATAAAGATTAGAGGCAGAAAAATGGAAGAAAATGAAAGAGTGAGTAGAATGTACCTTGATCCCATCTACTGGGTTATGAATAACAGTAGTCTGAGGCTCCTGGATAACAATGAGAAGTAAAGACAAGAGAGGTGGATATGAATGAGAGTGGCTGCCATGGGCATAACAGGGCTTATATCAAAACTGTAAATGTATCACAATGGATGCAAGGAACATGGAAAATGGACCAATGAAAGAGAACATCAGAAAAGATGAGTACTATATATTAGTAGATGAGGGTGACTGAGACCTCAAGTGATCCATGTTTGTTTTTTGTTTTTTTTCTCCACTTTACCCTATAAAAATAGCATAAAATCTGTGTAGGTTGTTTAAAGTAGTATCTGTATAAAAAAATAAAATAAAAAAAGATCAGCTACATTACTGTGCGTGGAGTGGGCAATGGAGGCGAAGCATAAACACCAGTTTGTGCTTGGCGGGATTCCAATCAGCAACATTAGGGAATTCTCTGACGTGGATGTCACTGAGCGCGTATATATGCATTTGACTATCCCGGTTATGATCAGGTTTTTTGAATATCCTGGTTCTGTGTGTGTCCATATAAACGCAGTATCCTGATTTCCGTGTCCTGGATAAGCCAGTATCCCGGTTCTCACTGGGATATTCTGATAGTATGCAGGATAGTGTGCCATGTAGAGGCAGCGTCCTAATTTCTCAACACTGGTGCTGCACTGAACATGTGAGATTAAAGTAACAAATACAGTATGAACAGCATCTTCCCAAAAATGACTCAAATGCTTACGACAGCTTTGTAAAACGTTATATCTACAAACAACATATAGATGTACAAGAAAGCAACTTTTTAACAATATATTCATTCTGTGGCTGATTACGTTGCTCTTGAACTGAACACTTTTTGCGACTCTGTTGGATTTTTTACTGTTCATGCCTTTTTCTGAAGCTGTGACTGTGCTCTATAGTCTCATAATATTATTTGTATATATATCTTGATTTTTTTTGTTGAAAGCGTGATAAATTGGCTTAAGTAAGTAAAGTTGCTAACATGTTTTGCTCCTTGCATTATCCGTGCCATATTTCCCACTCTAATGAGGTCCCTGTATAGTATAGTACAGGGAGATTAGTATCCTGGTTTCTCTGAGCGCGTGTAAATGTCATATACAGAATACTGTTATAAACAGGATAAGGCTTATAACCGGAATATTTGAACTCATGTAAAAATGCTCAATGTCAATTACAATATTCATCAGCAAGACGCACAAATTGTAGTTAAGTTCACAAAAATAACTTAAAAACTGAATTAGTCCTTTTTTTTTTCTAAATGACACAACTAGGGACAAATTCAGAATGACACATGGGCACAAAAAGAAAAAAATTACCCAAATTTGTGTCCATAAAGAGGCTGATAACTAAACAAAAACCCCACATATCGGCCAATATCTATATTAACACAGATATAACACTGTAGACTCCATAGGCAACACTAAAACCACTGCAGCAAATTCACCCACATTGTACGGTGTCAAACTGTTTAATTTAGGGTATTGTATAAACTTATGATTTTATTTACATGATATTTCCAAACAAGCACACATTATCTGCATGCTCCTTCTTCACACTCCACACATCTGTGATTTGTCGGACAAACAGACACACAGCTGCATACCAGTGCAGCTGATGGGACGTTGCCTTTGGGACTGGTGACTATGCTGTTTCTGGTGCTGTTAGTCTGGGGCTGCGCAGAAAACACAAAGTGTGCCATTAGTGCTCAGTAACAACAAAAGTGCCCCCTGAAGGATTAAAAGTGTGGCAATTATAAATTTCAGAGTGAATTGCAAATTAAATTATATTACACACAAATATGATTCAACAATGCACGAGTGAGCCAATGACAGCAACATCCTCCACATCTATGAAACAAGCGTCAGATTTACATTGCAAATGCAAACTGAGCATATAACAACAAAATACCTATGATGTTGTGTATCATTTTATGCAGCTACATTGTTATGAACACAGAAATACTATATTTCTTTACAACTGTGGACAATGGTCTTAAAGACATACTGTGCTTTTTCATATACAAATAGTGTGCTGTGCAAATAAGTAATTATTCTACAAAGGCCGTAGTATGTTTGACAGATTTTGGTTTAAAATGTGTATTTGTCCAGAAAACAGAGGTTTTCTGAGGCAGTGGAGAGAATTGGGTGCATCCAAGGAGAAAAAGTGATTATGTAAAAACAGATTAATAATCTGTTGGAAAATAATCTGAGATTAGCATCAGAGGACCAAAAGAGAAGAGCCTGTGTCTAAATTAGAGAATGCTTGAATGTGAATGTTTGAGATTATTGAGGTTTAAATTAGTCAAAAAATACAACAACACAACACAAGGAGGCATTGCATAGAAACATTAGGTCTTGCTGAGGTGGTCTTGTTCTGGGAGAGTACTGGTCATTAAAGGCCCATATTACGCTATTTTCTCATCTATGTTATAATGTTGTTTCCTCACCAAAAACATACCTAGAGTTTTGTTTCATTCCCGCATGTTTGTCACACAACGTATATTTAGGTTGGGTTTTCCTCTTGAATAAAAAGTACTCTGTTCCAGCTTGTGATGTCAAGTGGTAATACAGGAAGTGCTCCACTGTGTTTTTAAACTCCGTACACCTTCACTAGAATGATTTGGATAATTTCAACACTAGAATTGCCAATCTCTACTAAAGGAAAAAGGTAGCGTTTAACTACCTTTTACCTTGCAAAAGTCACTTCATGACTTTACAACGTGGAACAGAGTATTTGGAGCTTTTTTGATACAGTCAGCCCAATAATTCAGGGTTATCCAAAAATATGTGAATAAAACAAAATACAACTCCAGATATGTTTTTGAGGAGGTAACAGAATTCTGACATGATTTAAAGTACATTTTGCGTAATATAGGACCTTTAAGTAAATAAGTGGGTTACCAAGATTTAGAAGAGCAGAAAACATAAATAAACGTAATAATAAAAAGTAACTAAAGTAATTAAATAGCCTCATTAAAAGTAATTACTGCTAAAAGATGAAAGTTATAATCAGTGTTTAAGCATTCTGCATTAACTGATAAACGTACGTGCAGGTTGTGATCACATGCATAAGAATAGGGCAGAAATAAATACATCAAAAGCAGCAAAGAAGATATGAAAAGGAAAAGAGGAAGGTAAAAACAGTGTAGATGTTAAGACTCACCTTGACATCAGCCTTTTTATTGAGGAGACTCTTGGCTGCTGCAGAGAGGCAAAATGACACACCCTCAGATGGTAGAGTACACATAACACCAGTTTAGATAATCACATTTTACTACACCTTGGAGGATATCTTGGATCTGTACAATTTGCCATATTTGCCTCTTAAGACAAAGAAGCTAATTTATCTGTCGCACTCAAAAACCCTTCCAGCACTGAAGAAAACCCATGAACCAACTAGCACCTAAGTCTGCATTGCATAAGCAGAGGGCATCGGCTATGAGGCAAAAGTCATGATTTACCATTTAATCCCAATACTCTCCCAGGACACACATGCACTGATAGGCCGGGATTAGGGGCAAAAGCAGCGGAAAATGGAGAGGCAGGTATATGATAATGAGGCTGTTAATCTCTAGAGTAGGCTGGATTTTTATCAAATCACCACCACTAAATTTATTCATGGTTTAATATTGTAAAAAATTCCGACAGATGCAGCTAAAAAGATAACTCTAATTTCAGTAATGGAATAGGATCACTTCCTGCTTTGCTTTCAAGCCATTTCCGTTTTAAAAGGCACTCTGTACATTTATACCTTTTAATCCCTTGTGCATGAGAAATGTAAGATGCAGCATAGAAACAAATTTGTGCCATAATTCCTCTGAAGCAAGAGAACACACCAGATAACAAAAACAAAAGCCTAAACCAAACCCGGCAAAGACGTCTGGCGGTTAAATACGCTGTGCTTCACATGAGAGATGATCTTACCTTGGCAAACGTTTCCGTAGCATTAGAGAAAGATTTAGAAAGACAGATTAAAACAAGCTAAGCCACTGCAAGCAGAATGTTATAGTATTTTAGAACAATGTAGAATACAGTGGGTGCCCAACCCCACCAAAGCCAAAAATCAAGCATATAAATATCACTACTAGAGAGTATTTAGATATGATTACCTTGTTCAACAATGCCTGCAGTGGTCCCAGCAACTGCACTGACAGCAGCAGGGGCTGTAGTCTGACGTCCCACTTAAAAACAGAAATACAACAGTTGTGATGGTGTCTTTTGATTTAATATAGCCATACTGTATGTGTTTGCATTTCTCTCCACATATTATGATTGTAACAAGGTTTATTGACTTAAAGGCGTTCTGTTTGAAGGATGATCAAGAACAACTTTTGTTAGATGGAAATTTAGCATTGCTTCCTTCAACATGTAAAATATTAAAGTGTATCTGAAACAGATTGCCCTGTTGTCCAGAGAGCTGCACTCACCAGAGAAGTTTCTGGAGACTAGCATAGTGGTCAAAATTGCCCCCTTGACAAAAAAGCAGAGGAAAGTAGATTTTAACTGGTGACTTAAACAATGGCCTTTAAAATAAATATTTTTAAACCTTGAGTTTCCTTCTGGCGTTAAACTTCTTGAGACACTCCACAGTCTCCTGTCTATGCATCATAGAGGCGACTGTTGAGCGTTGCTGAAAGTATAAAAAGAAGAGGAACTAAAAATAAGGTATTACGAACAGAGACAGTGACAAGTTTATGTGGGCAAACTGTGTGAGTAACACTTGAGTGCACAGACATAGCACCTGAGATGACAATGTATTTGGCAAACATCCTTGAGTTGGATGAACACAACTTTCATATTTATGTGTATATATTATATATACTAATCTATATATTGTTTCTGTCAGACTTGGACTCTGGGTTCATTAAACATCTATGGCTCTGATCTGCTGTGGACATTTAAATGTACTTACCCTGTTGCTAAATATCTATATTTTGTAAAAAATAAGATTTTTGAAAATACCACGTGTAATAGTGTGTAATGTAATTTCAAGCAGTTCTTTAATTATATAAACATTTCTACACACTTACGCAGACCCATGGGTGCTTCAGGGCCTCCTGTGCAGTGATTCTTTTGGCTGGGTTGATGGTCAGCATCTGGTTGATCAGATTTTTAGCCTCAGGCGTCACTGTGTCCCATTCTGGGGATGGAAACTGCACACACATAATTATAAACATTTGACTTTAATTTGACTCAAATTCTAAAAAAACACATGCGATCAATCAGAGTTTCGACTCCTCTTAACCTCAAAGACTTTAAAAAGGTTTAACAAAGTGAGTCATATGTAAGCAGCAGCCTTACATCATAGGCTCCTGCTTTGATTTGCTGGTAGAGTTTGTGTTGGTCTTCATCCCAAAATGGTGGGTATCCAACCAAAAGAATATAAAGAATCACACCTACTCAGAACAAAATATATTAATTATGTTATGAAAAGTGGAGGAGGCATCAGTTTAAAAATAAATAAAATAAGGAGAAATCCTTACCACATGCCCAAATGTCTACGGGTTTACCATAAGCCTCTTTCCTCAGAACTTCAGGAGACAAGTATCCGGGAGTGCCTGCAAAACCTACACACAATAGTGTTTTTCTGTAAATAGGAAATGTTTATTTTGAAATGCATGTCTTCACGCTTCTGCAAATTATTTGTTTTTAGTAATACATTGGGTGTTATCGGCTAAAATGAGTCACCCACAAGGTGAGCCTCAGACAACCAGTGTTCACCAGTCTCAATATTCCTCTGTCTTTCTCAATAATAATAATTCATTATATTGAGGGATTATGAGCATACCAAACCATGCCTGTTGGTCTCCTTGGACTTCAATTGCGAGGCCAAAATCTGCGAGTTTCACTGCAGCATTCTTACACTTGCTCGCCAGGAGGAGATTTTCAGGCTGAGGGGAAAAAAAAACAAAAAAAACACGCACATCTGACTCAACATACCACTGACCCAACCCACTCAAGTCACCAAATGTTGCCTTAAGTAGTCGTGGAGGGTTTTCTAATATAGTAACTATCAACGTGTATAACAGGCTGAATACAGTGCCTTTATTGCCCTCTGCTGGCTCCACAGGATAGTGCAAATTATAGTGCAATTATGTTAAAAAATCACTGCACTTATTTTATACATCACTAGTCCAGTGTGGCCCCGGACAAATTTTCATTGAAAAATGTTTTTAAGCTGCTGAAAGGTTATATAATACAAATTAATCAATATTAAACCAAGTATTGGCTTAAGAATATCATATTATAAATTTTATAAAGCCAGTTATAAAGGAACAGAAGAAGCTCAACATTTTAAACTTAGGTTGCACGTTAATCACTAGTCTATATACAACATATTTAACACCAAGAACTTTTAGTCAGTCCACTGCTGTGCACACTTCGTCTGATAATATGTGCGAGATTACAACATTTTATCTTTAGTGCACATAGTTTGCATTACTTCCACAGAAATACAGAAACTTTGAATATTTAAAGTAGTGATTTATTACAGGCATGCACAGACATCGGCCTAATGAAAAAACAGCAAGCAGTCATGCATATTGTTATTTAGTTACGGCTCCATGCACAAGCATGTGGTTTGTATACTGTTCATTGGACTTACCAACTGTCAGAGGCAAGTACAATAGTCAGACCTAAACACACACACACCAACCACATGACTGCTCCAAACACTCTCTTTGGGGGAAAACTTACCTTCAGATCTCTGTGTACAACACCCATCTGATGGCAGTGGAGCACAGCTTCCAGGATCTGCTGGATGCAATGACTGCATGCAAACAGTAGGGGGAGCAGGTTAGTCTGAACAACATTCAGCCCCCAACTGTCACATCCATGCAGAGGCAGCAATGTCTTAATACACGCCCCACATTCGCACTGCACGTATTTTCCGCAGTCACTAAAGTACCCAGCACTCATTCCATACAGTCAGTTCAGTCAGACCTCTATCAAAGCACAGGAGGAGTAAACCTGTCTGTTGACTTCTGTTGTCATAAGGTGTGCTATTTTCAGTGTAGGGGAAAATGCCAAACGTTAGTCAGACAGGCAGCCTAGGAGTACTGCAACTTCATAGAGGCCTAACCTGTGCTCTCTGTGTTTGTATAATTTATTCATCAGAGCTGTTAATATATCTAATAGATTTTTAAGTTTTGTTTTCATTCTACAGAATGTACTACACTCTGTCCCATGCACTTAAGGAGATTGTCATTCTATCTTTGACCCTGTAAAATAGTGCAAAGAGTTCCCAAAGCAACATCTGAAAAACGGGCATCTGCAGACAGAGACAGACAGCAGGCGCAGGCAAGGTCACAGGCAGGAGAACAGAGCAGGACACAGGGGTGAAGGGAGGTCTGACAGGTGCAGAGCAGTGCAAGAATGAGGTACACACACCTTAAGGTCCCTGTGCACTATGTCATGTTGGTGTGTGTAAGACACACTGTCTAGAATCTGATGAATACAGTGACTGCAGAGACACAACAGTAAGCAACGCATCAGGAGGGATGACAACAGAAAGCAACGAGACACACTGAGAGGGGCTCGGACAGGGAGTCAACATTTAGGATGAGTTTACACACACTGTAAGATGGTTATTTATGATAATTAACAGGATAATCAAGAGAAAAACCTTTGAAATTCCTATGAAAAAATCTGTTTTGAGTCAAATGATCAGAAACAAAAAAACATTTGTTAAACTGTGACACACAATTTTTTATTTATTCATCACACTTTTTCTCACTGTTTGAGCCAAAATAAAAGTTTGGCAAATATGTAATCTCACAGTTATTAAATATTATCCAATGTTCTATTTAGTTTTGATTAAAGTAAAGCAAAATATGAAACTGCATTTATGTAAAGGAGAGAGACAGAGAAGTGAAGGATGGATCCTGAGTGCAGATGGAGGATGCAGAAAAAACGTCAGTGAGACACGGCTGGACATAGATCACGCTGTGCTGTCACGCACCCACACAGAGACACAAACATAGACATACACAGAGACACACAGGAACACACACAGAGACACATGCACAGGAACACACACACACAGAGACACAAACAGGAACACACTTAGGAACACACACAGGAACACAGACGGAAACACACTCAGAAGCGCACACAGAAACACACAGAGACACATACGGGAAAACACACAGGAACACACACAGAACCACAGACACATGCAGGGACACACACTAGAGCACACACAGGAACACACATAGACATACCAGGGACATACACAGAAACACACACAGGACACACACCTAGGCATGCACAGAGAGACACACTGGAATACACAGAGACACACACAGAAACATACACAGAGACACAGACACACACATAAAACCTACAGAGACACACACACAGACACACCGAGACACACACATGAACACAGAGAGACACACAGAGACACACAGTAACACACACAGACACACACAGGCACACACAGTCACACAGCAACACACGACTTATTCAAATAGGAGAGAAAACAAAGCTGACGATGGGACAACAAATGTAAATAATGATTTTAATGATTCAAACACAAAAGGGAAAGAGGCAATCACAAAAAAAATATGGCGCCTTTAGTCTAATAATAATATAATATAGAGACATCATTTATCGCATTACTACTTAATGCAATATTACAGGAAAAAGTCAAGTGTATTATCCTAACAGAGTGACAGAGAAGGACATAAAATATCTCAAAACTGCCTTGCAACATCTGTCTAACTGCATTTGAACACCTTAGACCACCTGAAACTTGATGAAATTAATGTCACATTTGACTGAGGCTGTTTTCTTTTAAAACACCGGTCCCCTTTTATTAGCCTTTATAAACCGCCCCCACTGAAACTGATGTATGTTTTTTCTCGTGTGGGCGTATGTGATTTTCTGTACGTTTCCATCTGTCTCTAATCTTGCAGTCAGGGGAATTCAAGTCGACCTTAATTGTGATTCAGTTCACAGAGCAAAAGCTGCATTAAGGTATTTTCCCTCACTCTTGTGTCTGTGTGCCAGCTCTACGTGTGCTTGTTGTGAGATCCACATTTTCCTCTCAGTCGACTGCAGTGGCTCCATGACTAGCACATGATGTAGGATTCACTGGAAGTTTACCTGGCATCTGCTTCACTGTAGTACTCTCTAGCAACAATATCTTCAAACAGCTCTCCTCCTGTCACCCTGCGAACGACAAAGATGGACGTTAAAAAGAGCAAACAGCGCTCAGAAACGCATTGTCTTTGGGAGGCAGCGCGCACACACACACACACACACAGAGGCAGGAGGGGGATGTCCTCATTAGGGGGAAACCCCGGCTGCAGGATTCTCTCTGACTGGGTTGCCATGGAGACTGGCTCCGGTGCGGGGGAGTGAGCGGTGTGTGCATTAAAGATGGAGCCGCAATGAGGAGGTAAAAAGAGGAGGGCAAGGGGGGTTGTTATGTAATGGGGGAACTATCTTACAAGTGCAAAGCGATAGAAGGAAAGACCAAATGAGTAGGGGAAAAGAAAGAGGATGAAGGGAGGAAGCAATGTAGAGGATAGAGATGTAGGGAGGATAGAGGAGAGAACGAGAAAAAAAAGAGAAAAATCAAGCTCAGAGTGGGAGACGGGAGAAACATGATTCAGAATTAGCCTGGTGAGGCAGCCCCTTATTCTATTCAGTTCAAATGCAAAAAGGTTTGGGTTCAGACATACAGCATTTCATTTCTTAGACAAGTTTTTGTGCCAATTCCAACTGTAGCCACCAATCCATGAAAAACCCTTTCCTTACATTTTCAAAACTAAATCTATAACATCTCTTAATTCAACAGAGAATAGAACTTCACACATTGATTCATAATTTTTTTCATTCTTTTTACTTTTAAGATGCCATTTTTGTTTTGATAGAAATGGACCGTGCATCTTTCTGATTGGCTGATCTACCTGTCAATCAATCCTCTCACAACCCCGGGGGAGAAAACTTGGTTCCAGTCTTTGTAAAGTATTGGCAAAGCGTGTAAACTTGACTTCACAATAAGAAGAGAGAACAGAGGAAACAAATTTAAAGAAACAAGAAGAGTTGATGAAGCAACTCACAGGTCAAAGAGGAGATAGTGGAAACCCTCCTCTGAAATACTGTCATGGAGGCGAACTGAGCAAAAGCAAGAAAACAGATAATAGATACATTAAGACCGTAAGAGAAAATATTATACCGTGTGTGTGTGACTTCTCCTTGTGTTAACGTAACGACGTTTCTTCCACTAAAGTGATCTTCCTCACTAGTGTGCACCAAATGAATATGCAACTTCAAGCAGCCCCCACCATTTTAACATTAACTGATCTGCTCCTGCAAAACTAGCACAGGCAAACACCCTGAATGGAAGCATTTAATGTATTTATGAATATATTTATGGGACATGTTGTGGGAGCTGACACTTCTTTTACATAATATGTGAAAAGCTTAAGTGGGTCATGCATCATGTTACAGATGCTCTTGCACAGTACCGTTACCACTAATACGCTGTTTACTTCACCGCCATGTATTAAGTCTTACCGATGTTTGGATGCTTGAGTAATCTGCAGATTCTCGCCTCTCTCTCCAACTTCTGATGATCTGCAAGTGTAAAATAATCAAAATAATAATAATAAGCCCTTTACCTTCTGTAATAGATGCTGGTTTAATGATTTCTGAATTAAAAATAACAGGTAATAATAATTATGCCTTATACCTTAATATAACGTGTGGTAGAAATATCGTATGGAGCACAAACATGTCTCAATTCATTTAATACAACATTTAATACATGTATAAATGACTGACCTCACTATTACACCTTTACATAAACAAACAGAGACAGTTGATGTTACAAAAATACATAAGTTGCGCAATGCAGTTATGTACAGTCAGCTGGTCCAATTGATAGCAGTTAATATAAAGTCTTCAAATTTCTTGTAATTATACCTCACTGTGATAGGATCTATTTTTGGCTGCTGAGTTTGGTACATTTGACACCTCAGTGAAGAGCCTGAGCACAACTAGTGGGAGGCATCATTGGATAACTGGTCCCATTTTAGACACAGACCAATAATGGCGTTTTAAATTTAAAAAGATTGCAAAAAGCACTTTGGCTATTTTGTCTTTGCGATGCCTGCAGACAGACCCCATGTGCATATTTTAGCTGTACTGGAACTATTGGAAAATTGTGTGAATCCCGGCCGTGCTTTTGAAGCTGGGATAATCTGGAATTGTGTTTCAGTGAATAGATTTGAAAGTGCACCTGAGTGAAAGTGTCATCTGCTGCTCTGAATGGAACAAAAGTGGAGGCTTCACACGCTCAAATCAAACACTTGCTAAAATATGCTAATGAGACTTCAAAACTGGGACGTACACATAGATAGCGTAATGAAAATAAATCCTCTGCTTCCTCTTTTCCCTGGAAGTACACAGAGTTGTTGTGCTTGTGGTTTCCTCTCTTACCTCTGGCTGAAAGCTTTTTGGTGTTGATGATTTTTGCAGCATACTCTTGTCCTGTGCAGAGTTTGACACAGCGGCGAACCACAGAAAAAGCCCCCCTGAGAAACAGACAGGAGACAGGACCAGAAGAGGGGTCAAGTGGCGTAAAAGCTTTGTCAGCATCGCACCAGGCGTCTCAGCTATCAAAGTGACATCAACACTTTTTTCTTTTTTTATTCAACCGGGAAAAAAAATCAGTCTAATGAAAGGCATTGAGTATTAACAGTCGCATATGAAAGTGAGGGTGTCTCTGCTGTACATTTGCTCACCAAGACCAGAGGGGAATTACAGAAATAACCACCTCTGTCAATTCTCAGAGCTAATTTTACCTCACCTTTGCATTGTTACGCAATGAACCATGTCACTCTGATTCAAGCCTCTGCCTCCGTTCACCGCATCTCTCTTAACATACATATGTGATAAGGATGAGTAAGCATGACAGTGGGGCCATGTGGCAGGGCTGTGACAGGTGAAGGACCACGCTGCTGCTGCTGGGAATTACAGGGGTGCAGTAAAGACATCTGAACATCATTTTACCCACTGTATGTTCAATGTAATCTGATTTAGATAACAGTTTTTTAGCATACTGGATGTCAGATATTTTGGGTTGGTTGGTTAACTACTTACACAACATATTTCAATAACATACAGGAATTTGTTAAATGCTGAAATAAACCAACTAATGTGATTGAACAAAGTGCTGTTTAACTGAGCCAGCGCCAGTCAGGGAGGGGAGGACAGGGGAAGCTAATCACAGGCTGTAAGCACACATCTGCACAGCCCACTCAAATCACAATACAACACCACACAACTAAAAGGCTGAAACACAACAAGTCATTTGTTATCAGCGGGGAGACAGCTGCTGTGGTTGTTGTCCTGAACTTATCACAGGTCTCCCACAAGGCCATAGGTCGACATCATCAACATCAACTAGGCTATCTGAGCAAATAAGGGTCTGTAAGTGAAGGCAGTGAATTTGGACACTGCACTGACATTGCAGAGAATTCCTCAGCCCACGCACAACCTGATCACATCTCCAATCGTCTCTGCCACTCTATGGAATACATCTATGACCATTTGTGTGTGCATGGACTAGAAGACATGTCCTTAGATTAGTGGTAGTCAGGTCCCATGTCCACTTCAGTCCCCACGCTCTAAAGACATTCAAATGTACAGCACAGGATGAGGCAGTGTAATTCAGACACATCTTCTTGGACATTAGTAGCTAAATTTGTCCCTAATCAGCCTTTAGGCGCATACACTCCCCACACACAGAGCAGCACTCACGGATTAAAGCGTGACATTGAGACAAATAGTACAGAGACGTGCGTTTCCGAGGCAGTTTCTGTAAAAGTGCGGGAAAGCTCTGGTATAAGTTTGCTGCCAAGGACTGAAGCATTCTCCTCCAGCATCACGCGCCCATGCTCAATCGCTCTGTCTGTATCAGCTTCTACTATTCGCAGGAGCCAAATTGCGCGCAAAGACATCATAGAAGTCAGAAGGCTTACTTGCCAAGCTCCTCGTACAGCTGGTATTCATCTGTGAAGCGTGTGCAGGTAGTCGTTGCCATGATGTTTGCTCGGATGGTGCAGCTTTCCGAGTCCAAAATGCGCGGTGCGTCGCTGCGGACAGGGAGACCTCAGACACAGTCCCCGCCCACATCCGAGCCTCCTGAACCTCCACGAGCGTCTTCTGGAGCCTCCAACGCGCACCGGAGAGCTGCAGCCGCTTCTGCTGGAGTCCTACTTTATGTGAGCGCTGAAAAAGAATAAATAAATGCAGAAAGATAAGACTATGTAGTGGTTTTGTTATGCATGGTGTATTAGGGACCCTTCAGTCAGCTCGTCATGAAGCCAAACTATAAATATAAACAATGGTGGAAAGTAACAAAGTACAAGTAGTAAAGAACTGTACATAAATGGATACTTTTTTTTTTTTTTTTGTTTACTGGATTGAAAAGTAAAAATAACTTTGATTGGAGGTTTTTGTCTCTCTTTTTTTTCTTTTTTTTCTTTTTTTTTGGCTTTGAGCAACTACACATAATTCATAAGAAAAATTAAGAAATATGTAAAAAAAAATATATATATATATATATATCACTACGTTTAACACTTTGACAAATTAATAACACTTTATCAAAATTTGTGTGAAATACTTTTACTTTTTACTCTTAAGTAAAAGTATTTAAATTAAAAAAAGTACTTTAAGTAGATTTTTTTCATGTGATACTTTTACTTGAGTGACTGTTTACCTCTGTATCTGTACTTTTACTTAAGAATCAAAAAATAGTATTTCATCCACCACTGAATGTAACGCACCAGAAACTGTTCATTTTGGCTGGAACTTAAAGTTTTTCAAAGCAGCACACCAAATAGTTCATGACAAATTAAGATCAGTCAGGAATTTAATAACTGTTGTTATGGGACTGGTTTAAGTTGAAATGCCATGTCTTGCATCAAGCTGTCTCTCATCATGACCACTGGACTCCAAACTACTTTATATATTTTATTACACCGCTACAGACACATAATCTGCCAATTGAGTCTGTGTGCCAGGTAGATCACATAATTCAGTCACAGCTCAATACAATTTTATTTAAAACAATAAACACAAGCAACAAAAAAAAACAAGCACTGAAGATTTTCTGGGTTACTATTTCAAGACCAGATTTTTATGCATCCAAAGACTCTTAGAACGCAAACGAGCATTGTACAGTGCAGTATTTCCATATAACCTAAACACAAACTGTATGTGGCCAGTGGGTTTACAGAAGCGCATTTCCAGTTATATGGTAAAAAAATAAATACGGTTTTCCGCATTTTAGTACAACAGTGTTAAAAACATTTGGAATCTCCAAAACAGATAAAGAAAGACTTAAGCATCTGCATGTTACAGTAGCATTGAAGTGGAAAAATTTCACTTTGCAACATGACAATTCCTTAGCATACAGGCACTGCAGAAATAATAAATTACTACCAATGTTTCTTATTGCCAAAACAGGACACACTTTTTCAAACCCCCTAGTCCGTTTCATACTGGTCAAATTTGTGTAATGTTTCAGTACATTAGAGTTCATATTTGGCTTGTAATCAGGGTGTGCCTCAGAACTGCACAGCACTGGAGGGGATGTCAAACATGGAGGGGTCAAACTGCTGGCCTTTGAATGGCGAGCCTTCAGCGTCCCAACCTTTCTTTAACATCTCATGAACTTTCTGTGAAGACAAAGAATAGTTTTTACAGCACATGCTACATCTCTCTTGAAGCGTCAACACACCACAAAGGTTTTCCTCACCAGTTCATGACTCTGTGGTTTGCCTTGGAGTTTCTGATGGTAGTCAAATGTGAGTCGATCCAAAACAGCATGCTCCTCTTCATCAACCGTTGCCATAGATCTCTCGCGATTAATCTCGTTGACGTCTATTTCCTTTTCTCCTTTCAGCACTGCATTCCACCACCAGATGTCGGATGTTTTATTAAGTGATAGCTGCAGCAAAATTGGAAGCACATTACAATACCATAGTTGAATTTAAAACAGTCACTTAAAACAAGTATGTGGCTTCACTTACAACCACACATTTTCCAGGCTCCAAGCTCCACAGAGAGTTTTCAGTGTTGATTTTGTGGGTAAATTCTCCCTCCATCAATGTTTTCTGCTCAGCTCCATCTTTTACACTCACAGACACGCTACCACTCTGCAGGTTTACCGAAACCTGGGATTCAGGAGGATAATAAACATTTGATACAACTCGATGTAAACTGAGAACACATAAGAGTGAACAGTTTTACCTGTCTGCCCTTAACAATTGTCTTTGGCACAAACACACGGACCTCCACATCAGTGGCGTCCTGGGACCAGCTGTAGTTTTCTCTTACTGCCCCATTGTAACTGTCTGGGTCCGACTGGTATTTCTGAGTCCTGGAACATGATAACATATTACTATATGACATTAAATGCTCAGTTTCAAAGTATTGTGTAACAACATGACAATAACCAATTTATAAAGGTTGATGTGCTTGTTTACTCCACATAGATGATACACTATGTGATTTATTTTACCTAATATTCATGATAGCAAAATCTTGCATTAAGAAATAACGTTTACTGACAAAAATGGGTAGGGTTAAAAATGCATCTGGACAACATCATTTGTAGGTACGTACTCGTTTGAGGGATCAGCAGCAGCTGCTTGGTCTCCCTCAGTTGACTGCTTTGTAGGACTGTTAGATTGCTGAGCATCCTGCACTGGAGCAGCGAGTGGCGGAGAAAGGGCATCCTCCACTTTTGAAGTTGTGTCTATTTGTGTTTCTTCTGTTCTTGGATGTGGTGATTCTTCCTGGGGATCTGAGGAGATTTCCAGCTCCTGGACGGCAGGAGGAACAGTTCTGCCCTCCTCTCTTCTCTGAAGCTCACTCAGCTGTCTCTCCCGGTCACGCTCTGCCACTTTTTCAAACAACTTAAATGTCTAAAAAAAATACATACTATTATGCTTAAAGTATATGTAAAGTAGGCAGTGTTGATCTGAATTAAAATAATAACAGACAAAAACAGATAAATATAAAAATGTAATAAAATCAGTTATATATACTTACACTTGTTTACCATATCAATAAGGTAATACTTTGTAAGAATATTAATATGAATTTTTAAAAAAAGGGTCAAGAATGATAAATCTGGATAAATGCATTTGAAAAGATAATTTAAAATAAAAAATAAAAAACGTTTATCAGTTATCAGTTGAAACAGAATTCTTTCAGAAATACATTACTAGGCCTAACAGAAATAAAAGAAAACATTAACACTACCTTTAGCACCATTTTCTCAGCAACACCAGGAGGAAATCCCATTTTATCATTAGAACTTGACATAAGCCGATAAAAGTCTGTTTTGCGATACAAAAAGCCAAAGTAGACTTGTAGAAAGTCCTGTATATTTCCAACATGCTGCAGTATGCCCAACAGGGCGTTATCGTACATTTCTGTCATTTCCAACGACGATGCCATCCGCAGTTAAGACCTTTATCAGCTTTGAGAAACTGTTGAAGAAATGTTGTATAAGAGAGTACAAAAATAACGCTTTACTATTGATACGGATAGTTGTTGTTAAGATTAGAGACCAAACCAAGCTCTTTCCCGAACAAAAGTACCTCCGGTGACCCCAATTCAATTTAAAAATATTTATATTCTACCAGAGAATAAGATCACTGGATCAAACATTAACCACTCTTAAATTAACTTACCTTTAATATGATTAGTTGTACTTATTTATATAGGTTGGCACTTAACCACAGCAGCACAATTTCAATAGAATTTGGTCCATTGTTGTTTTAATTTGAAATGGTTCCGGGCTGTACAACTACACACGTCCGGCAGAAACTAATGACAACAAATACATAGTTCCGTATTTACAGTATTTTTGCAAACTGCTCCTTACTTCACCTCATTTTACATAGAGGCATACGTGTAAAGCTTTATTATTTAAATGTGTTTTGGTTGTTGTAAAATGGGTATAGAACCAAATAACATACTAATCAGTTACTAATACTAAAACTACAACTATCGGTTTGGAAAGCATGGCGGCGTCCTTGAGGAGCGCGAGGTTGCTGGTAAGAAAATACGTATTTTAAAGATAATTACTTTCTTACTGTATGTGCCTTGTTCATGATCATAAAATAAATGTTCTGTCATGTTTTAATTTGACTTTTATGATTATCCATGACGTTTTTGCGCTACTTGACACTCGAGGCCGGATTCACCACAGTCTGATAAGTCCCAGATTCTTGTGTTTGGAATGACAATTTCCACTTTATTGTTTCCAGAGTGTATTGACCAAGTTATGCTCCGGAAACCGAAGTTTCCACGTCAGTGCTGTGTGCTTCAAGGTAATATCATTCATGATCATCACCCATCACCAGCACTGGGATGTCATTCAACCTGCTACAGCAACATCTTATTTGCAATGGTGGGCTTATTGTTGTTTTTGGGGTTTTTTTTTCAGAATAGAGCGGCTCGTATTCGTGTTGGGAAAGGAGACAAACCTCTTACTTATGAACAAGCTCACCCTCCTCATCAAATTGGTCATAGGAAAGGTTGGCTTTCACAGCACACTAGTAAGTTCTTTCACGTTCATCTTTAAGATATAGTGCAAGCAGAGATTTATTTTATTGGTAAACAATTATTAATACATTACAAGTACATAATTGTGTTGTTTCATTATAGGTAACCTGAAAGGAGAGGGTGGAGCTGCGGAGCGTACAACTGAAGATGTTTTTATAAGACGCTTTATGTTTGGCACTTTCCATGGCTGCCTTGCCAATGAGATTGTGATCAAAAGGCGAGGAAATTTGATTATAGTATGTGCTTTAATGATCCAGAAATTACCCCCACAGAAGTTTTACTTTTTGATTGGCTATTCAGAGTCACTACTGTCACATTTTTACAAATGTCCTGTAAAATTAGAAATTCAGACTGTGCAGGATAGACCTGTGTATAAATACATATAGGCTTACCCTTTGTTGATTGTCATTGTTTGTTTTTTTCATGAAATCTGATTGAATTCCAGATTTAAGTAAATGTGCATAAAAGTACATACATTTTCATTTTATTTAACCATTTTAATCACAGTGCAAATACATTCACATTTAAGGCACATGAGCCATGTCAGTGCAAACACGAGGCACTTTAAGCAAACAATTCCCTTTATGAAAACTCAGTTGTAAAAGAATTTTGTTATCACATTGGCAGTCTCAAGACAAGTGAAAAAGTTAAAAATCTAGTATCTTTAAAATATAGTGCATTAAAAATACTTAAATCAGCACATCCATTCAAGAAAATACAGCAGTCTTCTTCCAATTAAAGAGCAATAAGTCATAAATTATGGTTTCTGTTGACAGCCATTCTCTACATACCTTGGTATGCGTATGGTTGTGCATTTGTTTAAAACAACTGAATGCGTAAGATTTGGACAATACTATACCAAAACTTAGAACAAGAGACCATGGCCTATGAATAGCGAATAACGGTGTGTCAGAACTCTCTGCAACTCTGTAATGATTCCTGTAAATTGAACACCTCATATAAATTTCATGTTTTCATAGTCTCTGCAGCCACTGCTTACGCATGACTGAAGCTTAATCAGTCGCTGATTCATGGTTTGGAGAACAGTTGGGTCCATTTTCTTGAAAATATTTTCGAGCTGGTTGGGGTCTGACGTTAGGTTGTAGACCTCTACAAATGACTAAAAAGACGATAGTTGAAATCATTTTTCATATAGTTACAGCTGTGACTGAGTTATACATACCTCGCTGTCTGCAAACTCGCAGTATTGGAGATCTTGGTCTGAACTGAGGGTCCGTACACATGCATAGGTATTGTTGTAGGCATCTTCACATACACAGTCGGGAAAACATTGCTGGAAAAAGCACATTGGATTAAGTCATTTTTATAAATGATGTCTACTAAAAAAAAGGGTCATTCTAAACATGAGATTATGCTGATTTTGTCAAGACCACTTACTGACAGTCCAGGTCCCAGTTTGGGACAACTTGGATCTGAAGTTGGAGATCCCTCTCCTGTATATTCCACAAGGAAAAATGGCCGAGCTGTCCCATTACGCAGTGATGGGGCCTGGTGCAGTATCAATATAAATGTTGTAAAACTGAAAACACTTTCATAAACAGTAGTACTACAAAAGAACAACCATTTGGGAGAGGAATGATTGACCATCCACATTGACAGCTGACAGGTTCACTCCTGAGATGTCCAGTATAGTGGGTGCAAGATCAATGTTCAAAACAGGAGCCTAAACCACAAAATATAAAATGTTACCATTAGCTTTAAATAAAAATTGCTGGAGTTGAAGTATTCTTGTGACCTTCACTGTAATGTTTGGCTTGATACCAGGACCCCGAACTAGGAGTGGAATCCTAATGTCAAACTCATACAGCTGTCTTTTGTCGATTGGCAGCGAGAACTGACCTGGAGCACAAAATAAAAGTTGTTTATCTGAAGCATATGAGCCTCATGGTCATTTCATGAATAAGACCCCCATAGTAATTGCATCAATCACATAATGATAATTTGTTTTTGGCCAAACCTGTGTGGTAACCATTGTCCGATGTGTAGAAAATGTATGTGTTATTCAGCTCTTGTATATCTGTGAGTTTTTTTACTAGTGCAGCCACCATGTCATCCACAGATAATAATGTCTGCCACCTGCAAAAAATATCCTTCATTTGGCATTGAAAATAACCCCACTGAATTTAACCCCCTCATCCATACCACACCTCTTCCTATACGCATTGTCCAAATAGTTGAGTGAGCTATTTGACATTGGGTTGCTGGCCTGACGTAGAAGCCAATGCTTGTCCTAACACATACATTATATGATCAATAGGATATACATCCACAGATGCATGTACAGTACAGTATAATTGACTAAACCCAAAACGTGTTTTTAATTTTACTTACTTTTCCTAGTTTGTCAAAACTGCCATCTCGAGGTGCTTTTATATCGACAAACTTATTCTGGTGTTGTGGAGCTGCTGTCCAGGGCGAATGTGGTGCAGGGGGAGATAGCATCAAGAAAAATGGGTGCTGAGGACTCCTATTGTCCAGAAAGGTCAATGATCGGTTTGTCTGCAAAGAGATTAACAAAGTAGGTAATAGCAACATTTTAGATAACATGTTGTGTAGTGTATCAGACACTAAGATAAAGTAAAACATATGTCAAATGCATAAAAATGAGACGGTATGTGATGTGCATTCTTCACTATAACTGAAATTACTACTGAACCAGTATTTTTCCCAGCAAACTTTATTTGCAAGAACACTATGTCAGGAAAAGATAAAATTTCCACTGTCACATAGTACATTTATAGGACACAGCAGCTGATTCAGCAATTTACTAAGAACATTTATACTTTCTCCATAAAAACTTACATAATTTGGTCTTTAAAACTTCAGATCATGGAATTTAGATTGAAGAGACAATAAGGAATTCTGACAAACTTACAATGAGATCAGTGAGGTAGTCTTTCTCATAGCTGTCACCATGCACTTCTTCTTTACCGTTGACAGACAGAGTGTAGTTGTAGTACTGGGAGTTTCCAACCTAAAGTGATGCAAAGAGTATGTCACATAATACTGTGATAATTATCAACATAATGTGAAAAGGAAACATTTTATTTATTTTTAATATTGAAATATGAAAGTCAGTCACCAAGGCATGCCACTGGTCCCAACCGGGAGGAACATGGGCAACATCTCCCACTTTTTTTCCATACTGTGAAATAAGGACACAATACAACACTGTACATTCACACGCTGGACAATCACATTATTGTTTCATTGTTATAATGTAATACCTGCTACAAACCTGGTTAAGATACTTTCCAGCGAAGAAGGTCTGATACTTCTGTTTGTTGAGGTAGATGGGGAAGGCCACAGACTCTGGGCCTTTCTGCCAGAGTTCACTTGAGCAATTTCCAGACAGAGAATTATTCCTCACTGCATGGTTGTGAGGGTACTGCCCTGTCAAAATACTGCTACGACTGGGACAGCAGAGTGGTGTCACTGTAAACTGGCAAACACATATAATCAAACACATACAATATACCTATTTAAATGTTACAACTTAAAACAGGAACACTCACAGAATTGACAAATGTTGCTCCAGCTTCTCCAATCAGAGCTTTTGTTTGGAGCATAGGGTTCTGTGGAAGAAAAGGGTAAAGGCAGATCTCAATGACTAAAGGCAAATCAGTTTTTTACACTTATTTTGGACCATTGCGTTTACCTATAGGCCATATATTGGCATAAATATATATATATATATAAATTAACATCGCAAAATAGATTCTAAAAACCACGTTTGGTGTAGGTGGATAATTGTAACAATAATAGCTATAGAGATTGTGGCTGGCTCCACCAGACCATTCAGTTTTAAAATTTAGATGAAGATTATGCTGACAGAAAAATATGTAGCCAGTTTAGATCTGATATGTCTCTTTTTCCGTGCTCACCATTCCACCCAGCGTGACATCCTGATCATCGGCTAGGATCAGTACGACGTTACTGAGTTTGTCGCACCTGACGCAGCAGGTGAGCAGCGACGTGACCAGGGCCAAAGAGACAACATGGTGCCTTCCCCTCAGCGGAGCCCCTGTCGCTGCCATTAGGCTCCACGCCAGTGCCCAGTTTCCAGACAGGTCTGCTGGGGCTCAGATAGCTTTCGTTTCTTTTCAACAACAGCCCTGAGTGAGGGGTGGCGAGTGCAAAGTTTAAGGAAGTGCGTGCTACAAGTCATATGACGGTTTTTAGGACTGCAAAGAGGAAGAGAAGGGTCAGCTGAGCCATAGCCAGAACACGTTGTACAATTGTACATAAATCAACAAATAAATGACTAGTAAGTAATTAGTCATATAAATATAAATAAATATATATAAATAAAAAATATAAATATATATAAATAAAAATAAAAAAAAAAAATATAAATATATATATATATATATATATATATATATATATATATATATATATATATATATATATATATATATATATATATATATATATATATATATACACATACATACACACACACACATAATATGGAATTTAAATAGAAGCAGATTTGAATAGAAGTGTGGAGGAAAGTCCTAATGGTAGTTTATTTTGCTTATTATTTTTCCTCTCTGTTATGCGTGATAATAATAATTCAAAAATAAAGTGTAATATTCTTTTAGTTGAATTGTTTGTAAAGTTGGTTTAGGAACAACAATGAGATCAGTTTTCCCTTAGTGGGTATGAGCACATCTGCCGTTTGTCTCATGAACACTTTATAATATTTGCACAAAACTGGACACTTTATAACACCGGTCACTTTAAGTCATAAGTCATAAGTTTGCACTGTTCTGATGCTGCTGGTGTATATATATTTTCTACTTTTAAGTATCTTAATAGATTTTTTTAAGCATATCTTTTTAAACTTCATGCATGCCCTTATTTGTATCTGTATTTATTCAGTGTGTTTTATGTTGCACTTTATCACCGAAGTAAGTTCCTTTGTGAACTGTGTTTACAAACGATGGCAATAAAAGGATTCTGATTCTGATCTAGTCAAATGTCTCCCTCTATTGACCCTGGTGTTCATCGCAGTATAATTCATATTCAACTTCAACTAAATGGATGGGTTTCACGTCAAAAAGGTAGATGCCATGCGTAATTTAACAATGTAATGCTGTAAACTGATTTTTTTTTCACCTGAAAGTTATGGTGTGGTTATTACCATTATCATTCTTTGACACTAAAGCGGATTGGTATCTAGAGCGTGTTTCCAGTCGGAAATATTTTGATGAGACACTGCAGCGTAGAGCTGCCTGAACTGAAATTAAAATGAGCAGTATCACGTGATACTATCACGAAATTACGTGATAGCTTCAGGTTAAAACGTGATATAAAATTATCAAGAAAATTCGTAATAAGAAATTATCATAAAAAAATGTGATAAGAAATTATCATGAAATGGCATGACATGTAAAACGAGGAACTAAGGCAACAAACTATCCACGTTTGCGCGTTTGTATGGAGAGATATGGGCTATGATACTGATGCTGGCATGACGACTTCCCACCAGTAGCAGCAATAGTAGTAGTAGTAGTAGTAGTAGTAGTAGTAGTAGTAGTAGTAGTGTCTGGGAGTAGGACTACTGCTCGTGCATCAAGGACAAGGACGCATCACCAATGTAAAGACGGAGCACTGAAATGACCACGTCAGCTCTGTAAGCTTCTTGTGGTCCTCCAGGTCCAACTCTGTGGCTGAGTGAACTCAACTATGCTATGGGAGATGGATGACTTGGGTCGCCCTCTTTACGCACAGATTGAGGTATATACCCATAATCTACAGCTGTGCATACAGCAAGAAGCAGCTCTTTGTCGTTGACAAAAGCCTCCACCTTCAGTAAATAAATCATACACCTACTTAAGCAGCGTCTGCGTCCTCATTCTGATCCAGCATCGGTCCGATACTCTTCTGCTGTCATTATCATGGATTTATCTGTCCCCCGTGCGTAAAGGTTGTAGAATAGAGCGCGTGGCCAGACGTATAAACTACACAAATCAAAATTAGGTCGATTTTGTGTTGGTCCATGTTTTCCTCCTGCTGGTCCATTGTCCAGTGAAGC
This sequence comes from Periophthalmus magnuspinnatus, assembly GCF_009829125.3. Classification (NCBI taxonomy): domain Eukaryota; kingdom Metazoa; phylum Chordata; class Actinopteri; order Gobiiformes; family Gobiidae; genus Periophthalmus; species Periophthalmus magnuspinnatus. The sequence goes on from NC_047148.1 coordinate 17,212,175, forward strand.
TCATCTTCCCGGGGCCAGCGCAATGAGTATCGGGTACTGAGCAGAGGCAAAGCAGCAAACAGGTGAAGTTGAGACTGATATGCCTCATCACGGACAGTGGGAGTATTGTCCGTGGACACTTTGCACATGGTCATTCATAGGATTTGTGTGGATATTTCTCTTTTTACAAGATTCACAAGTGCAAGCAAATGGAGTTTTGGAGCTGCACTACGTCATGGTGCACGGAGCTTCTCTTGGTCCAGTCTTGCGGGGTTAGCCCTGCATTAGTCTGGGGTTTAGTCTTGATTTAGAGACGAGTCCATTGTGGAAGTATAATCTCTGTTTGCAGATACACTGACCATATGGGGCGCCACTGCTCTCGTGCGCCTATGGTCCACTCAAGGGTACATAGCGGTGCACTGCGCGAAAATATTCAGTGCTGCTTCACGTTTGAGTCCAAACTAAAGCTCAGGGCTAGCCATGAGGCACAGCAAACTTGTGTGGATTTTTTTTTTTTTTTTTTTTTACAATATTCACAAGTCCCATGAATAGGGGTGTGCAAAGTGTCCACAGTGAACCAAAAAAGTTTTGGTCTATAAAGGAGCAATTTTGAATAGTCAAGGGGCAAACAGGGAACAGTGCTTGTATATATAAAAACTTTAAGAAAACCAACAAGAGCTTGTGGAATAGCATTTATGACCTGTGTAAACTCTGGTTGGAGCAAATAACATTATTCTTATTAGTAAATTCTATAAAGTCAAGCAGATTCCCTTGATCATTTATTAAAAGTAAAACTAACCATATATCTTGTTCTTCCCAGTCTTTATAATTGAAGGATTTTTTTTTTCGTAATCAAAATATACCTATTATTCGATTTGGGTGTATCCTAAGGTGAATAATTATGATTGTACATAAATTTCCAGTACTGGAGAACTTGCTCATGAACTTTGACAATTTTAAGGGTAATTTAGTACAACTCAAAATTACATTTGATAAGAAATACAACACCACCAAAACTAGAGAATATCTTAAAGGGGAGAAAAAACAGAAACTGTCGAGATCTGCTAGAAATGTCTGTAACCATGTTAATTTTAACACTCCTTTCATTGGAGCGGTCACGTGGTACGACATGAACGAGCACGTGGGCGATGTGGACGAGTTGTACTGTCATGTATGTATATTTTTATGTAAATTGGTTTGCATTTGCATTAATTGATATATTTACAATCATCAACATTATGGTCAGCATTATATTTGTATATGTTTTAATGTGTTGAGCTACCGCCCATGATACTTTGCGCGACGAGAGCGAGCGGAGGAGGCAAGGGAATAATAAATAAATTATAAATTATAATGCTTATGCTTCCATGGCGCTTCTGAATCATGCTCTAGACCTACAGCTCGTTCATGACAATTGGACTCGTTCACAGCGCTCATGTGCTCGCTCATGTTGTACCACGTGACCGCTCCAACCAATCAGCGCTTGAGTTTAGCTAAAGCGGACATAGACCGTAGCCGAATCTAACGATTATAAAGCAGTTTTAAGACAATAGACGGATTTTGAGTTTAGAAAAAGTTTATGTTCTGAAAATAGGTAAAAAGCGCCACAAATGTCGACGTTTGGGAAAGCTGTAAGTGCCCTGTCAGCCGAACACGAGCAGTTTGTGACTACATTGCGATCTATGAGAAAAATCCTTTCTGGCAGGTGGGATTTTTTCGTTGTAGTACCAATGAGTGGCCACTAGTCCAACTCGAGACAGCTCTAAGCTAGCAAGACTCAATCCTGTCATTTAAATAGATCCACGAGCGAACTCTCCATGAGTGAGGGGTGAAGGTGGCATCATGAATAAGATCTGCTTACTATTGTGCATCAGTTGATATGCTTTTTAAATGACATTTTCTAAGTTTTTATTATTCGTTAGAAACTTAAGTTAGAACGGTTTAGCTTGTGGCTGTAAATGATGGTGCCTCTGAAGCGAAGGAAAGTTTGTGGTCCTGTATCTGACAGAGGGACAACAGTAAAGTTTCCATATGTAGTTATATTTTTAGTAGAACGAAAAATGGGAGCAAGTCGGAGAGCCTTTCTTTCTCGACTAGGTCGAAAAAATGGTTTTCAGGTAGAAGATGATTTCAGGTAAATGTTCTTACACCCTTTTCATCTATTTTTCCACTTATTATCTTCAATCTTTTCTATTTACTACCTACACCTTACAGCTGTATAAGCCACTTCTTGTGTCCACAGTGACTGTGTTACTCATGTCATCTCTGAAAACAACTCTGCAGATGATGTGAGGACATGGCTGGACTTGCAGCAGAAAGGCAATGTGACAGTAGAACTTCTGGACATATGCTGGTACACTGAGAGCATGGAGGCAGGCTGCCCTGTTGAGATACTGGCCAAGCATAAATTACAGGTGCTGTAAAACACCACACACACATGTTCTCAAAGTAGTTTTTGTTTTGTTAGACTTTTATTTGTTTGTTTTGTTTTTACATTAAAGGATTGGATGTTACTGATTTATGTTTTAGGAGGTCCAGAAAGTTAAAGAAGAGTCAGTGGAGTTTTTAATTCCAAGCTATGCGTGTCAGAGGCGAACCTCTTTGGACAACCATAACACTAACCTCACTGTCCGTTTACTTCAGTAATTATTTAGTTGTTAATTTATCATTCACATTGTAAATAATGTCAGTAGTGTCAATAATTGTTTGTTCTTTGTTTTAGGATGCTCTGTCACATTTGGCAGAAAATGCAGAGCTTAATAATGAGGATGGCAGAGCTGTTGCATTCCGACGAGCTGCTGCTGTTTTAAAGGCACTTCCTGTAAAAGTCACATCCATAACACAGCTCAGAGGGTTGCCCTGTCTGGGAGAGCACTCTCAGCGGGTCATCAAGGTGGACAAATGAACATTGTGTATAGCAGCTTGGAGATACATTACAATCACTTTTGGTTATATCCTAATCTTTTTTGCTATAGGACGTTATTGAGAATGGAGTATCAAGTGAAGTGGAATCAACTATACATTCAGAGCGTTTCAAAGCTCTGAAGGTAAACAACTGACAAATGTACTTGTCCACTTCCACCTTTACCATGTAATCTTAATAACATAAGTTATATTTTACTTAAGCTTTTAACTGGTATTTTTGGAGTTGGGGCAAAGACTGCTGACAGATGGTTTAAGGAGGGGATTCAAAACCTGACACAGTTAGCAAATTCAGGACATGATCTTAATCGTGCCCAACAAGCAGGTACTTCTTCTATTCATCTCATATAACTATTAATATATTACCTGTTCATCTAAATCTAGGTCATGCTTTTATTAGGTCTGGAGCACTATTATGACCTCAACCAGCCAGTTACAAAGGCTGAAGCAGAGGCCATTGGTGACATTGTGAAGAAGGCAGTACTTGATGTGTTACCAGGATCTGAAATTATCTTGACTGGTGGATTTAGGAGGTTAAATGGCACATTATATACATTGAAACTGATAACAAAAGCATAAACAATCAGCACAAATCAATTTACAGTAATGAAATCATCTTGACTATCTCTAGAGGGAAGATAACAGGACATGATGTTGATTTCTTGATAACTCATCCAGACGAGGGAAAAGAAGTTGGACTTGTGTCTAAAGTGGTCTCCTGGTTAACAGCACGGGTAAAATAAATATAAAAACAAACATATGCCAGTGTATGTATTTTTTAAAGCAGCTGTATTTTCAGGGTTTGTTGTTGTACCAAAAAAACACTAGAAACTCATACCTGGAGAGTGAGGACGGCCCTGCACAACCACCTTCGAACATGGACCGATTTGAAAGGTGTTTCTCCATTTTTAAGCTGGAGAAAAAGGAGATGCATTCAAAACATTTACATCCAGGAACACAAAGTAGTGACCAAAAAACGAGCATTGAACATCTGCAATATTTCCAAGCAAATGACTTATCAAACTCACAAATGAGACCAAATAGAAACTGGAGGGCTGTCAGGGTGGATTTAGTGGTGTCCCCCATAAGTCAATTTGCTTTTGCTGTTTTAGGCTGGACGGGGTCTAAGGTGATTGTAACTTTACACTGTTAGTATTTATTATTATTGTTAAGGTTATATTTACACTTTTTGTATCATTTTTAGTTGTTTGAGAGAGAGTTGCGCCGTTGGGCAGGTCAAGTAAAGTCTATGTCTCTCAGTAGCCACGCTCTCTACGACAATAAACAGGTACAGTGTCTGTCAATATATTTCAGGTATGTTGTGCAATTTATGTGTTTGATTATGTACGTGTTCTTTCAAACAGTGTAAGTATTTGAGGGCTACATCAGAAGAAGAAATATTTACTCATCTTGGTCTGGAGTTTATCCCACCATCAGAGAGAAATGCATGAATTTGTCACTGCACATATTGCCAAATAAAATTTACTAAATAAAACTACACATGACATTAACTATGTACAATTGAGGCTGGTTGTTATTATGTTTTACACTGGATTTTTAATAAAAAATATTGCAAATGATAAACTCAAATGTAAAAGCATAGGTCATGTGTGTAAGTGTGCCACTTAAAAGACGTTTAACCACAAAAACATCTGTGCTCTAGTATTCTTGTAGCTGCAGCATTTGTATCTTATACAGACATTTTGAGTGTACTTTGGTGCAGTAAGAGCTGAGACACTTGTGTGTGTGTGTGTGTGTGTGGGACCACGGGAATGTCGTCTCAGAGGCAATTCCACACCTCTCACTAACAGCCTTATTAAGCTCTAAATACTAGTGTAACATCAAAGACAGCATCAGCACTCACACCTCTGTCTCCTTCTCACATGCAAGCCCTGCACACTGATCATTAAGAAAGTTACACACAAACATGTAGCAACTCATTTTTATTTTTTTATTGAGTTGTTTGGTATAAAAGTGTTGTCCAGGCAACAAATTAGTACAAGAGATAAGAAATGTATGTTGTAATACTGTTAGCATTTAATATTCTGTTCCCTTTCAAACAAATCATGCAAGTTTAAAACCACATCTCAATATATCTGTAACAGATAACCTCAATCAACCAACCTCCTTAAATATGAATCACATTTAATGTTGAGTCTATTGCTTAAATGATACTGGTCAAGAACAGCGTCTGAGTAGTCATAGTCCAGACCGTCGGGTGTGAGTCCTCATGAATGTCTTCATCACAAACATAAATATTCCCTATGCAAGTTTTTCAGAGGCAGTTTCCCTCTTGCCCATGTGTTGAGGGGTGTCTCCTCCGTCAGGACCAGTCCCACTGGCCCCATCAAAGCCCAGGGTGCCTTTGATGAGGTTGATAGGGATCAATAGAAGAGGGGAAGAGGCCTTAACTGACTGTGTTACAGACAGGGCGGGCAACCACTGGAGACTGCAGCTATTCAGTTCAATGATTATTGGGTGTCATCTGCACCTTCATCTGCATTAGAGCACCCATTCAGGCACTGTTAACATGGCTTGAAGATTCTAAAACTTCATTCTATTAAGTTACTACACAAGCTCCCAGCAAATGATGCAGAATATTCTGATACAGACATCTGAACTTAACTTTGTGACAAGGCCACAAACTTAAGGTCAAATGTCAGATTGTTTTCAAGGATAAAAGCAGGGGAAAGTATCTTTAGATTTGACTAGTGTCCCGGCATGTCTGGCTGTCTCCCCGTAGCTGGTTACCTCTCTCTGGTGCATCTTAAGGGGCAGAGATGTGTTTGTTTCCATAACAGAGTAGCAAACAGGCCCATTAGACATGAAAGGCTCTGAGTGCAACCACTCAGATGTGGTCCCAGCAGGAGACAGAGGGCCACAGACAGTATCCGCCTGGGACTGCTCTGATGGCACTGAAGGATTAGCGGAGCAGTTTATTGTGATACCACAGTGTTTGTATTTGGTCAGATACATTCATCTGATGGAGATGTATAAACAAATAATGTGATAAGTAAATGTCAACAGGTACTGACCCATAATATTTGCCCATAAGCCTTTCTACTGAGTCACCACAACAAACAAACTTTGCATGAAGAATTATGTTTGGATTATTATAGCACTCAAATAATCTGAGGCACAATGGCACAGAGTGCACCGATCTGTGGCCCCAGCTGTACTAAACATATTGTGCAATAATATAAAGAATGTTATTGCTAATGTCACATTTGAGGCAGGAGACAGTTGTATCAACTGTGTGGTTGTTTTCTTTGTGTCTCCTCTTGTCTGCCTGAGCCTTGGGTGATACTGTCCCAGCTGACAACCAGACATCTATTATTTCCATACAGAGACTGCATGTATATGTCTGCTCTTAAAGCAATTGTTATTTATGTTAAATGAAACTTTCTCTTAATTAATATCAATAACTCAACAGCAGATGACTTCTAGGCAACAAACAATATTATTAAAAATGAAAGCACATTCTTAAAAAGGAAAGCACGTGAACAATACATCAGATTCCAATCAAAATAGTGTTGAAGAATTTCTAGTCTACAATTTTTTTGTGTTTTGTGTTTTTTTTTTTTTTTTTTACAATGAAGACCTTAATATGATGCTCTGCCTGTGAGGCATGTTGACCTTGATAAAATGGAGAGAAAGATTGTTGTACAAGATACATATTTGACTCAACATACAAAGGAGGATGGATAGCTTACATCTAAGGCTAACTCTGCTGATAAAAGGTTATCTACTACAGATATTGTATTGATAAAAATAGCGTTGAGTGGACTCGATGAATGAGATATTATTGTATAGTGCCAAAACAGATTTGGCTTTTGGAAACACTCCCATACAAGTGTAAATTGTGTAAGGTAGTTTATATGTTACATGTGAATTTTGTTTTTCTTTTTTTTCTTTTTTTTTTCATTTTCTTTTCTTTTTAAGTCTATACTTCAATTCCAAATCTATGTTGGCCTAAATTAAATGTAATCAAGATTATGACAAATTCCCCGATTGCTTGTTTGAAATAAAAAGTAGCCTACCTACCATTGGGATACCATTTATGAATCCTCTTGTCTGCTGAACTTTTCCTTTATAAAGGGCGACTCAGTTGCATCATATAATTAGGCTGAATTTTACATGTCTAAATCTTGACACAAAAAGGAACTGAGAAAAATAAAATGAGGCCATTACTTGAATGTAGAGTATCAATGCTGAACAGCAGCCTAAAGCACAGAATATGTCTGCTGCACTTGCACTAGTCTGTCCTTTCATTGCGCCTCAGTTCATCTTGAATAACGATGTTAATGGAGGATTATGGATAAGGCTAATTTGTTTTGTGGAGATGAGCGTGAAGTAGCTCGTACCATCAGCTACACATATCCTCTGTGACCGTCTCTGGGACAGCAAATGATAACTGTTTTGTGTGCAAATGTTGCATTGAACGAGTGACCATATTGTAGGCTTACAGAATAAATCAGATCAGTGGTGAAACGTCGGCATTGATAAGATAATGAGGGCACTCGGTGAAGTCCGCGGCTGCAGACGCTCGTCTGTCTGTGGAGAACAGGCTGGTGCTAATAGCTCATTAGAGACAGTGGCACTTCAAAGCTTCTCTGCACTTTGAAAGCAACACGCCCAACACGAGACACAAAACCTGCTCCGTCGTCTCATGAGTAAAGGCGCCTGATTTAAACACTGCTGCTGCTGAATGTAGGTGTCTACATAATGTGATGGAAGGATATCTGCTCAAATATGATACATGCACCAGTTAAACCTAATTTAAGCCTGCAGCTAAGCCTAATTTAAGCCTACAGTTAAACCTAACTTAAGCCTACAGTTAAGCCTAATTTAAGACTAATTCATTTTGTAGAGTGACCAGTCTTAAATGATTGTTGATTATACTGTGTTATGGGGGTAGCCTGCCTAGGTCTGAATGATGATCCCTCATTAATAGCCGAATAATAAAGGACCATAATAAAGGACCTTGCTGTTTATAGACCTACCACATGTTATGTGATCAGGATCATCATTGTGAAAGCTGACAATTAGTCTAATCAAAACTAAACAATTTCTGTTAAGTGACAAAGGCATTGACAACGGCCATCACCTGGGACTGTTACATGGATCACCTGGATCATAATAATTGGATGGGGGACCTATTAAACAAACAAGTGGATGTGACAGGAGAAGCAGACAGAGGGATCAAGGTGTGTCTCTAGAAGGCAGGAAAAGAGGACAGGACTAAAGGGGGTCTCCCAGACTCACTGGAGCCATGGTGTAACAGCCTCATAGAGACTGAATGAGACGATCTTAATTACTCTAGTTGTGAAAACGGAGGGCGGGAGCAATGGGCAGATGCAAGCTTTGATCTCAGGCTGAGGGGCTCTGACATGAGGAGGGTCCTCCTCTATAAATACTGACCAACTCTCATAACTCACAACAAGCTCATGCCTCACCATTGTTGTACTTTGGACATTACCTGCTCTCAACCGGGATTATAACCATGAAGGGAATTTTTTCTATTGAATGGATGGCCCAAAGCAGCCAGTCAACCAGTGCAGAATCTGTATCTGGCCCCCGACTGGCCACTGAACCCACAACTTGTGGAACAAACTCGGAAAGCCTGCCTGGATTCTACTGCAGACAGAGAGCAGAAGAGGGAGAGCAGGAGAGCAGCTCTGACATTGGACAATACAGTCAATCTAGTTTACACAGTCCTCACCATCAAACCTCCTACAATGCTCCAGGTAAGTTTCCTAATGGAGAATTAGGTGAGTTCAGTCCGATGTTGATGTGTGTAATCTAAGAGTACCAGTTTCTTTAGAAAATGGAGCAGATTTCAGCAGTGGGGCAGAAGAGGAGACTTCTGGATATGAGAGTGAAGAGGGACTTTCCCATTCCCCAACACCTCCTGAAAATGGAGCCTCCACAGTCCCATCTTCTCCTCCATCAGGAAGACGACCTCGCACAGCCTTTACAGCAGAGCAAATCAACAGCCTAGAGCAAGCATTCAAAAGAAATGCATACCTGGGAACACAAGACAAGGCCGAGCTCTGCAAGAAGTTAAACCTCTCTGACAAACAGGTAAACACCAAGATTTGGTGTTTAGCATTGCATATGTCAGACTCCTTTTGCTAATAATACATTGCTATGTCCAGATTCGCAACTGGTTCCAGAACAGGAGAATGAAGCTGAAGAGGACAGTGCAGGATGCCCTGGCTCATGCTTGTCAAGCAAATGTGGCCTCTCATTTCATGCATTACCCTGAGCTGCAGTCCTTCAGAGCATCTCCATATCCAAGATTTCACTCAGCTGGACAGGACAGTTCCCTTACTGCTGCCCCCTATGTCCAGCCACAGAGCCTGCAGTACACCTCTACTCTCAGTGCTAGGATGTCCCGAGATCCTCTGTACCAGTACAACAGTCTGCCATCAGTCGTGCTTCCATCCTCTACAGCACCACTTATGGGCTCATACTCCTCATACTCACCATACTACTGAGTACTGTGAGGTTAGGTCACACCACGTATGTACATATATCCTAACAGGGTAAAGACTGTTTTGATGTAGCAAGCGTAATAATAAGATGATAAGAATGTGGTTACAGACCACTCCATATGTATCAAATGTATAGTTTTGGTCTATTTAAATTTGAATGAATGCTTTATTTGATATTTTTCTCAGCCATTATATTGCTTAAATAAAATTGGCATTAAAATTACCAATGTGCACTTTGTTAATAATTTTCTTTTGTGAGTTATTATATCTTAATGCAAATTATTATATTATATGTTTTAAGACAATGAAAAAAAACGTGAACATACAAATGTAATCCATTTGGATGTCCCTTATTTTGCTCAAATAGGCCATAGCACTTTGTCAATGCCTAGCCAGGCCTTGTAGATACTTGGATAGAAGAGCAGTAAAATCAGGTAACCCGGTGAGGCACCAGTAGCAAAAACATACATGTGTCCTTAGGCAAGAGTAAGACACTTCACTCGCATTGTCTAACATGAAAGTGGTGTGTGTTTGAGTGTTGGTGATGGTTGGATGGGCTGATGGCACAGATTGGCAGCCTTGCTTCTGTCAGTCTGCCCCAGGGCAGCTGTGGCTTCAAAAGTATCTTATCGCCAGTATGAAGTGAATGAATAATGCACTGCAAAGCAATTTGGGTGTCTTGAAAGCTATCACCAACACTCAAACACACACCACTTTCATACATTTGAAAGGTGCTTTATAAATTAAATACATTATTATTATTATTATTATTATTATTATTATTATTATTATTATTATCAACAAAGATTTAAGAAAGACCTAAAAAGAAAAGACATTTCCACTCAAGTCTAACATAGATTTACTCGATTTGAAACAGATCACCATTTTTTTTACCAATTCATATTTATTTTAACAGATTTTTGTAGAGTAATATTTAGCCTATGTGTACGTGTTTCACTGTGATTTTCTCTTTTCACTTGAAAAATACTCGTCTTTCATCTCTCAACCAAGTAAAGTCATTGAACAGGATGTATAGTCTCTTTTTCACATTGTTGGCCAACAACATTCTTGGTCTACAATTATGTTGTTGGCCAATGTTTGGCAAAGTTTAAAAAAGTACTACTGAAGAAAGTACAATTACCAGTGAAAAGAAGCCTACTCAATTGCGTGAGTATTGCCCCTCCTTTGGCTCATCTATTCTAATGCAGTGTGCACTAATGGCGCCATCTGTTGACAGGTCAGGGAAAGCGCAGTTCTGTGGATGTCGCCCTGCTGGTGAAAATTGTACTTGACAGTAAAATGGGCGGAGAGTTCTCTATGCAGAAGCCAATAGAAAAGCTTTAACCGTGGGAACTACTATTATTGACAGGTACACAGGCCTATCAGAGTCCTACCCCAGGCGCCTCTTCGACATGCGTGAAAGGAGCGCGCTGAGGGTAGTCTCGCGCAGAAAGCAGCTACGCAGGAGCGGGGCAGAAGCCGATGGTGGAGTCGAAGATGGCGGATGGAGACAGCGGGAGTGAGCGCGGTGGGAGCAGTGGCGGAGGTGGGGGCTTCCAACACTTTCAGAGGGACCAGGAAACCCAGGAGCTGGCGTCCAAGCGACTTGACATCCAAAACAAACGCTTTTACCTGGACGTTAAGCAAAACAGCAAAGGCAGGTTTATAAAAATCGCCGAGGTTGGGGCCGGGGGTTCCAAAAGTCGCCTGACTCTGTCGCTGTCAGTTGCAGCCGAGTTTCGGGACTATCTCGGGGATTTCATCGAGCATTACGCACAGCTTGGGCCTAGCAGTCCGGAGCAGATAGCCCAGGCCAGTGTGGGTGAAGACGGCGGACCGAGGCGAGCGCTTAAGAGTGAGTTTCTCGTACGTGAAAACCGCAAGTACTACCTGGACCTGAAGGAGAACCAGCGAGGGAGGTTCCTGCGCATCCGGCAGACCGTGAATCGTGGGCCAGGCTTCGGAGTTGGGGGCCCTGTGGGCGGTATGCTTTCCGGACAGACCATCGCGCTTCCGGCCCAGGGGCTCATAGAGTTTAGGGACGCCCTGGCTAAGCTCATAGATGATTATGGCGGGGACGACGAAGAGCTGACCTCTGGCACTGCTGCAGGGGCATACGGGGAGCTACCCGAGGGCACCTCTATCATGGTTGACTCTAAGCGCTTCTTTTTCGACGTCGGCGCCAACAAATATGGGGTGTTTCTGCGAGTGAGTGAGGTGAAGCCGAGCTACAGGAACTCTATCACCATCCCGTTCAAGGCTTGGAGCAAGTTTGGAGGCGCGTTCAGCCGGTACGCCGAGGAGATGAAGGAGATCCAGGAGAGGCAAAGGGATAAAATGTACGAGAGAAGAGATGAGTCTGAGGCGGACGATGTGGACGACGACTGACCAGTGAAAGTTGACAGATGTGGTAAAGAAGATACAGATAATGTGCATGACGATCGTGCTGTATTAGCCTACTAAAGTTTCGTGGCAGAAAAAAATGTTGTACATGGATTTTGATGTATATCCTGAAGTGTGTAGGTTCAGGTTGGGTTGGTTGTGTGAATTTGAAAGTGAAAATGTGGATTTAATTTTAATTTTTGGCTCAAAACAGAGTGACTTATACTTTATATTATTAAGAGGAGAGAACCCACTAAAACCAGCAAGTTTATAAGAAAAAATATACTTTCCTATTTGCAACCTAGTTTTACACATTAAAGAGGCTGTCTTTATGTTATGTTTTCTAATGGAGGGAATTGGCATAAGTTGTATTTCTGTTTGGTTCAGCTCTCTTCAATGGATAATAATATGTGGGGACTTGCAAGTCAATTAAATGTACCTATAGAGGAATGTAAGGAAAGCCTTTGTTTTTGGCTGGGCGTTTGCATTTGGCATGTCAGCAGATGGGCAGCTGTCAGAACATTGGGTTTTGCAGCAGATTACCCAAAATGTCAAGTGAAGTTGTAGAGCAGATTATCTGTAAACCCAAATAAAGGGGCTTGGGGACAAAATTTAAGCTTTGATTTCAGTAGTCAAGGCTGTTATAGGAATCACCAGGGTTAAATGTTAACGATAAAAATCTGAGCAATATTTGGGAAATCTTAAATATGCTGCATTATCTGTGGGAGCAGTGTGTTACCTGGCGTGAGAGCACCCGTGTTTCACAGGGTGCCGCTCTGAGTCCCAGAGCGATGGGACTCTCTTTATATGTCATTGCTGTCCCGCATGACACTTAGGGGTCCAATACTGAGTTCCATTCCCATTCAGCACCCTGTTGTGGTCAATGCAGATGGCCACTGTTATCTGCACATTGTGCAGACCCCGGCAAGAAACAAAGAAACTCAAGTTTGTTCGTTTTTTTTGTTTGGAAAGTTCCTTTTCCTTTTTTCAAAAGAGAACTTTATATTGAAATGAAAATCTACTTATATCAAAGATATTACTGAAAAGATATTTTGAAATACTTATAAGAAAATGTATTGTGTAAAAGAACTTCATGACGAAAAAATAAATGAGATTAATTTCTTAAAACATATTTGTGAGTCCAGTTCGAGTTTGTAGTAATAGTTTGTTCTTGCTAGGTGTTACTGTTCTCCCTAACAGTGTGATTTCTTCGAGACCCTTCACCCATGGCTCTGCACATTGGGAGTAGGGCAGCTGCTGGTCACCCATGCGTTTGCAGTGAGCGCATGCTGACGGGGCATGTGGGCTATTTTAATGTGGGAGGCCTCTGCAGATGCACATTCCAGGTTAAGGAGTCAGCTGTGCCATTAGGACCTCATGGCAGTGGGTACAACGGAGTGATTGTGCTGAGTTACATGACACATGGGCTTGGGCTGCAGAAGTCTGCTATACCACAACACTATGGCGGATGAAAAAAAGTCTCACGGCATGTGACCCTATTGCGAAGATGGCGCCAATCTAAAACCGTATAAACATGAGTACAATAAATATATTTGCCATTAATACTTTACAATGTACAACATTTAGAATGATATACAGGCACTGTCATTTTGTCAATTTTATAATACAGTAAAAGCCTAGGTTAAATCTGTTAGCTGGACAGAAAGTTGTAGGAGTGAAGACGTTTCGCTCCTCATCTAAGCCGCTTCATCAGTTCTGTTTAGATCTGAAGAAGTAGTGGCTTTGGATGAGGAGTGAAACCTCTTCACTCTTCACTCCTGCAACTTTTTGTCCAGTTGACAGATTTAACTTTGGATTTTACTATGGATCAGACCTGGATGACTGAGGGATTACACAGACAGATTCTATAATATGGGCAGGGTGATATGGCAAAATAATAATCTTGATTTTTGATAGGATTTTCTTTTTTCAAAAACATATTAAAACAGCTTTCAATATAGATTCAATTAACATAAACCAAACAGAGCTTTAATCTGCAACATTTAACATTAGGGCCATTTAACTGAATTTTGTTCCAAACCACACGCTTTTACCAACAGAAGATTGGCTGTAGACCTTTTGACAGAAAAACAAAATGATTTGATAAAACTGAATTTCAGATTGGATTCAAATTCCTTTGATTGCCCAGCCTCTATAGATGTCCATTGGCTGCAGTTAGAATTTGAACAGCAAAACTGTAATTAGTAGGTCTACTGAACTATACAGTATTTTCTCATTTCAGTGACTAGGAATTTGAATGTATTAAAATAATTTTATGTAGGACAGGCTGCAAATATTTTTAAACTAAGCTTAAATCAAAGTTCAGTTAAATCAAAGTTATTTTTGCAAGATGTTATTACTTGAAAAGACCAATTCAGTGTTTTAATTGTGTTTTTATTGGTTGACAAACCTGGCATCAACAAACCATTGATCTCAGCAATCATGTTCACCTTTGTCTTTAGACTTCTTCATCATCTTAAACAGCATATCTGTCCTCAGTGACCCTCATCACTGCAGTCACTTCTGAACCGTTTCAATGACACAGACAATGAGCAATGTATTACAAACTCATCCATGATTATGCAACATGCCCACTACATATCATATTCAATTAGTTTGCATTTATTGAACACATGGGCCAAAGTACAAGTAAGTTACATCCATGTTTGACCACATTATAGGAAACAATGTCCTGCTGCTACAAAAAGTAAAAACATGCTCCAGGAGCTATGATGAGAGCAGAGGAGTACATGTGAGTAGTGTAGTAGGAAGTGGAGCAGAGGGATCCTGGTTGAGTGAGGAAGCATGATCCCGCAGTGAAGCCAGGCTGTGGGGCTATATTTAGCTTCTGTTGCCATGTGCCCGGAATGTCCACGGAAGATGGAACACACTCATACAGTCTCTCATATGCACAAATCGGTGCATTTCAGATCATTACTACAAACCAGTCTGCATGTACACAACATTTTGCCTAAATCAACAAGATAACTGCATGCGTTATGTTACTCCAAAAGTACATTTAGCACAGCAGTACAGAAGGGAGTTTGACATTTTTGGACAGTTTACACTTCATTTACTAGAGGGACACAAAACAGAACTATTTACCTGATAAAGACATGAATGCCCATACTTCTTCAGGAGTAATATTTAATCATAAAAAAAAGTTAAATTACAGTAAGAATGTGTATCTTAAATGAAGTGTATGTAAGATTTTGATTTGATGAACCGGACCTATCTGCAAAAATATAGCTTTAACCAGTAACAATTTTTATGCTGATTTTTTTTTTTTTTTATAGAAAAACATTGGGCATGATTTCCAATTTATTTATATTATAATTTGGTCTTATGTTTATCATGATGATTATCCAATCAGAAAGCAAACTGAGACTCTCTTTTTGACTCTAAAAGGGCTACCTAAACCCCAGCACCTGCAGCCAGTAGCTAATATAAACTATCTGCAGGTTAAGGCACTGGCAACCAATGTTCAGTTGTGATTGTAATGTTAAATCAGTAACAGCGCAGGCCATATGGTTCCTTTATGAAAATACAGAACTCAATTTTATTATAATTCTTACAAAAATCCTGACAGTATTTCTCAAAACATGGATAAATTGTATGTTTATAGTTAGGATGACTTTTTGGATAAGGTCATCCTACTCATGACAGGTTCTGCCTTTTTAACTTTAGAAATGACCAGCGCTGCCCAGGTCTTAGTGCAATAGCCCCATCTAGTGGTAAGCCATAGTTTAAGCTTTGTAAGTAAGGAGAAAAAAGAGGGACAAGTTGTTGAATAAGGTGGAATATGGAGAGACTGACTCATAATGAAATAATATACGATTTTATTTAATTAATACATTATTTTATTATCAATTGTAGGGCATGAGTGATTTTAATAGCAATAGGTGTCAACATATTTAAAACCCAGACAATCTTTGCTGAGTTCATTGCAAGAAAAGAAATCTTATGCTATTTTTTAAATAAATGTTGAATGTTTTATTGAATTCATGTGGCATCAGTAAAAAATAGAGGTACATTTTAGGTAGGACAAGGGACAGGCGGCTAATTGGCTGTGCAGGACAACCAAGAGGAGCAGGTGGTCACCCTATTTGTAACCTGTTCTTCCTGAGGCTCCATTTACTTTCATTTCTTTGACCGGCTGACGTTGAAGCAGTAATATCTCTCTGCATTGTCCAGTTGGCACATTTCCACAGGATGGTTCTGGTCCTCTGAAGATGTGCTGATGAACCAACCATTACAGCTGACAGACTCGAACTTTGTCAGCGACATTGAAGTGATGGTTTTGTAAAACAAGAAACGATCCATGTTGTGCTCACTGTTGAACTGCAGGTCTGACTCTGAACATTCCTACAAAGCACACAGATGTGAAAGTAGCTAATAGTCACTTTCACATCTATTGTTATGTGAAAATGACTTTATACTCACCTCAAGATTCAAAACCGCATTCCCATCTTGCATTGAGCATGTTAGGTATTGGTTGGTGTTTGCAATAGACAATATAACTAATTGTTTTGCAGTTGAGCAGTCAGTGTACCTAGTCATCTGAAATATCACTAGAAATGTAAATGCAGAGGTGTCAGAAGTACAAAACAAATGAAATGCAATGTTTATAAAAAGATTTGTGAAATACCAAATTACTATACACATATACACATCAACATATATATATATATATATATATATATATATATATATATATATATATATATATATATATATATATATATATATATATATATATATATATATATATATATATATATATATATATATATATATATATAAACAACTGCACACATTAAAGGTACTTGCAGTGTTACGGTGCATTGCTGTGGTCATTCACCTTTCTTTTCATGGTTTCCTGCTTTCAGGGTTATAGCGTGAAGCTTCGGCTGTTCTGAACCGTGGATGACATCTTTCTTTGCTTCATCACACAGGGTGCAGAGTAAAACACTGTTGACACGCTGAATCTTTCTTTCTTTTCGTTTTGATTCCAACATTTCTACTGTTGTTTCTAAGGAAAAGGGTATATTTGTAAGTCTGTAGCCCACCGAATTGTGTTAAGTGAGATAGTACAAACCTTCTATTAGACCATTGAGAACTGTATCGCACTGTTGTTGGTCACTCAACCCTTGGCCAAATTTGATCAGAGGTTTCTTCATATTATTTAGGATCACTATCAGGTTGGCCGCATGTCGCATTGTTTTGCGTTCACAAGTGATGACAACATTTATATCAAGGGGGAAATTTCTATCCTGTGTTTTACCAAGTGAGGAAAGGAAATGATTTAATAGCTTACACTACAAGACAACAACCATGGCACATTTATATCTTTACTTTGTTCTTTACAAAAGACATAAATGGAATAATAGGTTGACCTACCTCAACGTCTGTGTCAGCTGTACTGCAGCTGTCAGAACTTGGCGGCTCTTCAACAGAACTTCTGTAAAATATAAATATTATTACAATCACAATATTTAATATTTTTGTTGCCTATTTACTTTTTATTTAACACACATTGTTTGCTTCTACACATGTTTTTTTTATACTGATCTATCCTTGTACTCACATGTCCAAACCGTCAGACAAATCAAAGTTAGACATCGTATTTGCTTCTGAAATGTGCGCTGTGCGTTGCTGGGGATGCTGCTGCTAGAGTGTGTGGTCTCTCAGAAACTGGGCTTTTGATTTTTTTGAAGGCGACAACACAGTTACGAAATTCCTGTGCACTTGCGCAATGGGTAAACGTGAACATTGAAAACCACAAAGGGGTTTTTTTTGAATCTGTAGTAAGTCAATGTGATATGAACCCAGCAAAACCCCAATGTAGGTTGGGCATTCACACACACAGTAAAGGTTTCCATGTCCCCATGTCATAAGCGTTAATACACAGTAAAGAGTAGGCAGCAGGTGCTGGGTGATTATATGGCTTCTATATTGTTAAAGGTTATTGTGCTTTTCAAAATAAAACTCCTTTATACACAAACAGACATACAAACACACACACGCACACACACACATATACATACATTGGTGGACACTGCAGTACCAAGTGATGGGAACAAGGAACACGAGAAACTATAGAAATACCAGGGGCTCAAAGAGCTAGAGAAGGGCTGGAAGGAGAAGGTATCAGTAGTGCCCGTGGTAATCGGAGCACTCAGGGCAGTGACCCCCAGACTGGAGGAGTGTGGCTACAGCAGATCCCAGAAAAAAACATCAGACATCTCAGTTCAGAAAAGTGCAGTACAAGGAACAGCAAAGATACTATGCAGAACTATCAAGCTCCCAGGACTCTGGTAGAGGACCCGAGCGTGGAAAAAGGATGAGACCATGAGACCACCTGCACAGGGTGAGATTGATTTATTATTTATTTATTATTTTTCATACCTATAGATGGCGCTATTACAATGCACCAAAATAGCGTCTACACTTCTTGTGTGTATGCATTAGGTAGGCTTACTATTTGAAAGAGACAGACACAGGGGATAAAATGACTGACAGTTATAGCATGCAGGTTGAAGTTAAAAAAAAAAGTCTACTTGAAGAGCTATGTACTTAATCACATAATTTCAAAAATAAAAATCTGTAGAATAATTTAAAGTTTATTTGCAGTGCACATAACACTCTCATTCATCCTCCCTCCTTTTGTCTGTCTCACCCTCTCCATCAGAGGTCCACAATATTCACAACATCCACTGTCTACATTCGCCACTAATGTGTGCAGACTTGTTTAGGCAAAAGCACTTCCTCATCAGATGTGCACACATTTCAATTTCTAAGCAGCATCTGAGCAAATTATTCCAGTGCCTCACAGGAGAGAATGAGTGAAGACACATCTCCCCTGGAGGATGAGCGCATTACTCCAGCAAAAAGGGCATATGATGGTTTGAATGTTTTTTGGGTTTTTTTCTTAAAAGTTGACTTTGCCTATAGTGCAATGTTTACAAAATATAGAAAACACAATATAGACAGGACTCACTGTAACAGCAAAACTGATTTATTTCTCTAAGAAATGCAGTTAGTGTTGTCAATGCGCCAAAAATTGGCAACTTTGATTCATATAGTTTGAACCACTTAATAAGTCTCACATGAACTCGAGGAATCTAGAACACACTGTATAAAATTCAGATTAATAAAAAGGACAAAATAAAACATAACACTGAACTAGCAGTAATAGTCACATCTCCTCTGTCTCCCATTATGACAATGTATCTTTTTACATTCAGTCTTTTTGAAAAACAGCAAACAAACAGCATCCTTTTATAAAATTAAACCCATTTCACATCAGAGAAATAAAAAAAATGTTTCTTGAATAAGATTAAATAAATCAAAATAAAAAAGGCTGAACAGTAATACCTAAGCAACTTTTCTGCCAAGCTTTTGGGTATGGAAGAAAACTTGCATGATCAATGATAATAACAAAAGGTATAATGCTCTGTAGTGGCAATGACAATGTGACAGATCCCATCACAAAAGAATAAAAAAAACTCATGAACATTGGTTGGCATGTTTGGTTTTGATTTAAACCAAAATCATTCAAAGTAAGTTTTTATTCACCACGAGATATTTGTGTTTTGTTCATTGTCCATCATCCAATAATTTAATTTAATTATTAGTTGCCAAATAACGTATCTACTACCAACAGTGTATAATGTATATGTTAGGGAATGTAACATTGACCTCCAACAACCAGGTAGCTATACATGTTCACAGATAAAATATATATATTTTGTGCACAGCACGGCTTAATCAGTCAGCTCTGTGAGATGAAAGATATTAAATATGGACGTACCTTCCAGCTTACACAATGGCACAGTGCACAAAGTTTATGTGCAAATCTGCTTACATGAAACATTTAGTTTGAGGTCTAAAAGAAAGGGCAGACCATCAAAACACACAACTTTGGCAATGAGGAATGTTGAAGAAAAGTTCAGTACAGAAATAGGGCTCAACCTGTTAGAAATCAACTTAAAATTATAACTTGTATTAATACTCAACTATACACATATTTCCCAAAGTGGATAGAACAACTTAATACATTATGGAGGCGTAATGGAGTAAAGAGTAAATGCAATGGAACACAGTTTAAATCATCTCACTCCAGTCTTGTCCAAAATGTTCCAGTTATACAGCAAAAATGAAATAACTGGTTGGTCTTAACAGAGACACTACCCAACAGCCTCCTCTTCTGTGGAGCTCTCCTGCGCTCTACTGCTGCCTGTGGGACCCAAACAACCAATGTGAGGACAGTGTGAAATGGAATTACACTTGGATCTCAAGAGAGGAAGTAAATACAACAATTGACATTTACTGAGGACAGGAAAAGTCAGCACATCAGAAATACAGAAGTGAGTTTCTCTGCTCAAACAGATAATGTGTTCAAAACTGCAAATTTACAAAAAATATAATACATCAACTATCCAATTTGGGTTCTTATTTTCAGTAAACTCTTTATTTTGCAGTAAGTTGATGTAACATATCTTTATGAAATTTCAAGTTGAATCTGTGAGCTATACCAAATTAAAATAGCCCAAATATTATTCAGTTCTGTGCACTGAAGAATGCATAAAATGCATAAGTATATTTTGCTTTTGATGACAAGGTGAATGGAAGAAAATAATCTGAAGACATGTTTTATCACCTGAGAATCCTGAGCATCAACACTAGCTGCTTGCTGTATACGGAGAAACTACCACCAAAGGAAGAAAACTACATTAGACATAAAAAACTATTCAGTGGATACGTTGGGAAAAAGAAGAGTTAGCTAGAGGAAGAGGAGGTGTTCAGGGAATATGCAAAATGGGAAGAGTGGTCTTTAAAAATAAATCAAGCTAACACAATTCTACACTTTATGTTTTACAAAGTAGCCAGAGTAACAAATCAAATAAATGTGCTGACAATTAAATAGTGTCTGGCTCTAAAGATTCTGCATTATAAACATGTCGCAACTTCAGTATGTTTATTTGTATGGATACAGTTTGTGTCAGTCATGCCAAAGGCAAGCATCAGTATCATGCAAAAATACTATCGGTAGTTGTCAATAGTATCAAAGAATGAAAAGTTTACAGAAAATTCTAGACAGGCCAGAAATGAAGAGACAGGGAGGCACGCGTGGAAGGAAGAAAAGAGAAAAGAAGATATTTTCAGTTTGAGCTGAAGGCAAACAGTACATTGTAAAAGTAGTACAAAGATGTAAGAAACCTTGAAAAGAGTTTAAGTGTTCCAAAGGACACACACAGAGTTAACAGACCCGGGGGTCAGACGGCGTTTGGAGCAAAGCTACCTTGTGTTGTGTTTCTGTCATTGAGCAGCTTGGTCTGACTGTTGGGGAGGATCTTAATCTCTGGAGGGTCTGGACTCTGACCAACACGGGACGTCATAAGAGCATTCAGATACTGTAGACGAGTAACCTAAAACACAATTTACCAATAAACCAAAAAGTCAAACATCACAACTTGTAGGAAATATTCAATTTGAAGAAAAAAGATATTAGAACAGGAGACATATACCCGTATGAGTTGTAGGTCTGTCAGTGCTCGAACAGTGTAGTCTGGACAATAGCTAGAAGGACTTGTGGCATCTCCTGGCTCAAAAGGATCCCTGGGAGATTGACGCTGTGTTGAGACGGGAGATTGATGCACTGTTGAGTACACAGACAATTTCAGTTCAGACACACACAAAAAGAGATTCAAAAACATTTCGGTTTGTACATGTAGATTTTTGGCTTGTCTTTCTCCTTCTTACCAGAAGATGGCAATGTGAGAGCAGACACGCCATAGTATGTAAATGCACCATTTTCAAACTTCAACCCTTCTTTGCCAATCTCTACCTCCACTCGGCCCTTGAAAATAATATACAGGAAGAATCACATCATATGATCTCCATTTTTAGAATGCTGGGCAGCAGGCTTGGTACACACTACACACTCACCTGTAGTAGTAGAATGAAGTAATCCACAGGATGGTTTCTTGTGTAGAGATAGTGGCTTGGGCTGAGTCGATTGCTGGGGTCAAAGTGCACTTCTTGGTTGACACTGGGATGACGGAGGAGATGAAACAAGACCTTCTCTGAGACACGTGCGGGGCTGAAGTGCTCTACTTCTGCAGTGATCACAAATCAAATGAGACAATTAAAAAATGCACCATTGGTACTCCAGCAATAAGCCTCTAAAATAAAGTAAATCAGAAGTCTCTCCAAGTCTCAAAAACATATTGAAAAAATTATATATGCTTTTAACAGATTTCCAGCCAGACATAGATATCAATACCTCTGGATAGGAAGCGGTGAGTAGCCAGAAGTAGCTGTGGAGAAGTGCGGATCTTGGGTTCCCCTTCGGGAGGCTTAAAGAGAGAGAACTCCTCATGGGCACTCCGTGGCTCTAATGGAATCTCCAGCGGGGCAAGTGGGCGCTTCACCTTTCTGTCTACTGCAGATCACAGACAATTGAAGATTAAGCAAAGCTATTTTTAGAAGCTATGTTTTGTTTTTCAAGAGAAGAACTTACAATAACCATCAGACTCATCTAAGATCTCTGATTTGATGATCTCTTCAATGACGTCCTCTAAAGTGACCAGTCCCAGCACCTCATAAAAAGGATCGCCCTCCCCTTCATTATTGACCTTCTGGACAATGGCCATGTGAGAGTTGCCTAAAATAAAACCATACACACACACACATATATATATATAATCATCATTAAAATCCCAAATTTTTCAAGGATTGTATTTACATGTTCCTCAGGTTGAACATTGCCATACCTTTCTTGAACTCCTCCAACATGGCATCCAGTTTGGTGTCATTAAAGACAAAGTGCAGTGGATGATTGTAGAACTTGGTAATTGTCGTCATGGGTGTACAGTCATCTGGGTCCACTAGAGCCAAGTCTTTCACATAAAGTATTTCCACAATGTTGGACCTAAAATACAGTATAAATATTGCATGGTTATAATAGCATTATCTTGAATGAATGAATATGAATGAATTTGTCATGTCACCTAGTGTGGTCCAAACTTTTACAATATATATTTACAATCCTAACATGTCATAGAGTTACCTCTCCTCCTCATATATGGGTACACGGGTGTAACCACACTGCATTATCTCCGACATGGTGGAAAAGTCCAGCACAGCAGAACTGGGAAGCATGAAGCAGTCTTTTAAAGGAGTCAGGATGTCCTCCACTGTTTTAGTGCGCAGTGTCCCACGACTAAATTCCTCTTTCACAAACTCACTGCAGAGACAACACTTCTTAGTTGTGGACATTTGTGTTGTATTAAATGGAAGGGCTCACCTATAAGGGTCATTGACATTTGTTCGCACCATCTCCATGACCTTCTCCCTGATCCCGCAGGTGCTGATGTCTCTCCTCAGAACTAGGTCCAAGATGAGCCCCAGGGGACAAGACAGGGGGCAGGTGAGCACCATTGACACCTGGGCCAGCCAGGTGAGAGCAGGAGCTAATTGGAATCCATAACCAGAGCATACAATGTGAGGCACCAATTCAACAATAAAAAAGATGAGGAAGCCACTGGTGAAAACTGCCGAGACAGTTGAGCCCAGTGCTCTGTAGAGGAGCACAGCCAGCACCGAACATCCAAGCGCACAGAGAAACAGCAAGGAGCACGTCTGCCATAAAAAGACACGCATTTTAAAAATGTGACTTTTTAGGGTTGATTATTTTAGATTTCTTCAAACTTACCATAAAGTTTCCCCTCCGTCTGACAGGCTCCAGGCGCTTGGCGGTCCGTTTTTCCTCTTCAGAGCCACAGCTGTGAAGAACATAGAGCTCAACGGGATCTAGCCAAAGTAGACTGAAGTGCAGAGTCCTGAGCACCGCGCAGAAGAGGAGCATCAATACCACCAGTACCGCCAGTGCCCAGGGAGGGATGTAATCTGGCGGTAGAGAGCTCTCGGTTTGTACCCGCAGCCTGTCTGGGCCAACAGATGCCCAGATCCCGCTGCTCAGGACACAGAGGTGGTGGTATGTCTGGCCACTGGTCGATGCTTCATCTGATGCGCTCGTCTTGAGTACCTGTACCGTTATAACACCGCTGTGCTTCTCGTCCTGCACAAACTTTCCACTCAACCGGAAAGAGGACCCTTGTCTGTTTGATTCCTTCTCGCACGGGTCAGGCGCATCTTCCACGGCCAATGCAGCTCCCCCAGCCGCCCCTGCGAACGAGACCCACGGCCAACTCCCATTCAGGTTAGTCCCAAACAGACGCAACCTGAAGGTAGATCCATGAGGGGCCGAAATTATCCGATCTTTCATGCACACTAACGATTCGGGGTCTTCCAGTCGCAGCCCCACTACCAGCGGGGCTTCTAGGTCGCAGGCACCCAACCTGATCCCGTAAAGCAACAATATCATCAACAGGAACCGTAGACCTGCCAAGCTGGCCACCATATTGGAATTGGTCAGCTCTGCGTGAATCATGTGACTCTACCCCGTAGTGGCCCCGCCTCTCGGGGGCGGGACTAGCTAAGCTAACGCTAAAGGAAACTGCAGCGCCGCCGCCATGTTGGATCTGTTCAATGCAAATCTTGCATGGCTTGCACTTACATTTTGGGTCTTAAGTTTTCCATCCCACCCCTTTACAGTTTCGTCAAGAGTTTGCTTCATTATAGCCAATGATATCCGTACTAAAGCAAGACGCTCTCACGCCCCCCTTTGTCTATGATTACAAAACAAGATATTCATCTCCTAATGCATTATTTTTATTTTTTGTTTCTTGATTCATTGAATAGTGTAATTGGTATAGTATAAATAAATAAAACTAATTATAATTGGTTTCTGCAAAACATTGTTTAAAAAACCCCTAAACATTCTGATATTAAAATGGCCTGTAAAAGGCATCTTAGTTTTATCAGGAAATCGCTTAAATCGGTGTTCTGCTCCAACCACAAAGTGTGCACTGCCAGTGCAAAAATATAAATATAAATCTCTGTACAAGACACAAAATTAAAACAGTTGTTTTGGTCCTCTTGTGCTACTGGCCTTGAATTTCTCTGAAACCCTGAAAGAAACTCATGCAGTTCTGTAAAAGATACAGAATGGAAAACTAAGGAGCATGGGAACAGTCCAGCAGAAAATATTTAACCTTCAATCAGGTCTAATCATCACACTGTGGAGAGCTAAAAACAACAAGACATGAGTTGCTGATAAGCTCTGCTCCCCCACTTCAGTCCCATAATACAAAAGCTCTACACAATAAAAACAGCTTAGCACATAACACCAGGGGTGAAACCCAGAGGAATTTCAATATTTGAGGGCGGCAGAGGACCAGCTATGATAAGAGCTGTGTCGACAAAGAAAGCAGTGAGCCATCTGTAGGAAGTGTAGGAGGACAGTGTAAAAGGGGGTCCAGGATGGTAAAGGAAAACAGGAAGATAGCAGTCACAAATCTGTGTGAAGGACATATAGAAGTATAATACCCTTCAGATATCACGACAAAAGTTCACAGACAACATATTCAGAGATCCACTCTGTGCAATATTTATTGCTATGAAATACCTTTGTAAAACAACATAACACAACCTTCTGGCCTGTCATTATATCTGTCATTTGCAGAACTTGTTGAGCAACTGAAACGCCCATCATTTTGAACAAAAATATTTATATGAACATATAACACAAACAATGACTGTGTCATACATGGAAGCCCATTTCAAAGAACCACACCTTGAGGTGCAAGCCAAGAACAAAAACAATGTCATAAATACATAAATACAATGTCTATAACAAGAACAATTATTTTCACAGTGGTATTCTCACAGCCAACCAGTGGCTTCAATGGAAACCAGATTGCTACATGAGACCTAATGACCCACAGGCAGGTCAAATATTCTTTTTGAGTGTAAGGCTAACTAAGCATTAAGCATTACTTCTATACTGGCTTAAGAACAGAAGACCTTTGAACAAAGTGCTCATCTTCATTGGTTTAAATAATCTTTTAAAACAAACATCTACTTTTTTTATTACTTTAATACTCCCATAGCAGTTGTTATGGGACTGTTAAGTAATGATATCACACTTAACAGTCCCATACAATACAAATAAAGCAGTGCAATATTGTGCTTGAATAAAGGAGGAATTTGGTGTCCAGTTCTGAGCTGCACTTAACCTTTTCATAAACATTTTTTTTTCTCTAAGGCTCAAAGAATGAACATCAAGAGTAGCTAGCTACACAATAGTTGCTTTTTTCTGGAAATAAATATATTTTTTAATTGTCATCAAAATAAACTCTTGTAAGTCAACTTATTTAGGTTGTCAATTATAATAAAAGGAAACATAGGTGGCTCTCTAGCAGCTTATATCATTTGAGCTCAACTTTCTACTAGACAGTAAAGAGAGAGTAGCTGTAAATACTCTGATATACAAAGAGATGTTACATTGTACCAGAAATATGCACCATTTCATGCTAATACATGTATGTGAATTGACCATTTTTGCAGAAGACATATGAACTCTGGAATATTGGATTTCCTTTTGTGCTGCGAGTATCATAATGTCCATCTGATGTTAAAGAGCTAATCCTTAACCAAACTACAGGCCCGGGGCTTAATAAATAATCTCTGTTAAACTATGCCTGTTCTGTGTCTCAGTTTAGTGTTCAAAAGTGAGGGCTTATTTTTGTAGGCTAAAACCTTTAAATCAAATTAGATATGTTTAGCGTCTATCCAAAATCCAAAGTAATTGAAAATATTATACAAATATAAATTATTTATAAATGTATTTGAATTATTTACTGCCTCACAACTGCGATTTATACAATTGCTTTAAAGCCAAAAATCCTTCACTCACCATTTGGATTCACAGTGATAAAGTTCCAATTAAAGCAAACATTTCTTGAGAACAGTGTTAAAAGCTAGCTTTATACCTCACTCAGTTCACAATGAGAAATTAATCATTTTACACTTAGACTTGGAAGCATTTAACCAATAAATTTAAAGCATATGTAAAAATGGTAAAACAAACAATAAATAATTTAAAATAAATAATCATAATTAGAAATTTAAAACATTTTAAACATAAAACCTCAAGAGAAAAAGAAAAAAAAACTAATAAATTATTAAATATTAAATAATGTACACTTTTCTATCTCTTATACAGTAATAAGTTTCCATTCATTTTCACGAGAAAAAGGTCTATGCAACACGTCTGCATATGCCTGTCATGATAATTGCTAATTTGCTCAATAAACAACGGCACAATAAGTTATGGGGCTCATACTCATCAGGATACATTTTTCTTTTTGTGTAGTACATGAACACTAACATTAATCCCAAAAGTGTTACAATCTGCCACTTCTTTTTTGCCGGTCTTCTCTTTTTAACAACATTTAAACTCTGGTATACAAGGGTTTATCCTGCTTTAGTTTTTTTTTTTTTTTTTTTTTAATCAATGGCATAGCAGTCTTAAAAAGTATTATTTAACCTGTAATTTTCAGTAGCAATATTTGTATCAAAATTTGTTATTGTGACAGGCCTAGTTGTGCACCCACATTAAGGGTACATAAGTTATACACGTACACAACTGTAAGCTACGACAACCTTCTAAAATGTAATGTTGTAATGCATGGAACCAATGGACTGCAGGAAAATATATAAGCTGCAAAATAACTTAATTCAAAGTAAAAAATAAAAAACAATTCTCGATTCATGGCTGAGAACACAGCCCCTTTCATTACAGTGGTTCAGTCAGTTTGCTGGTATTCAAAAAGATTCAAGACCTTCAAACCTTCCTTATTTTCCCTCACAGAACAAATGACATTGGAAAAAAAGAACGTGGGTCCCAAGAGTAAACGTTGTATGCCAGACAGATTTAGTGCAAGTCTGAACATGCTAAAAGATAATGTGCCTACTTAAAGGTTCAGTTCAATGAAATCACAATAGTTTTGACCCCAAGCTTTAAACAGAGATGCTCTTAAAATAAAAGCCAAACAACAACAAAAATGTCCATCCATCTTCTTCTGCTATAACCGGAGACAAGTAACAAATAAAAATGAAATAACAATAAAATCTAGAGAGAAATACGCACAACTGGTTTCTTTGGTTAAAAAAAAAAAGCACAAATGATAAAATCTTCATTAAAATATACATGGTTCAATAACAAGTTTATCAAGATGAAGACATAAATAAAATATGTATTCTGAAATGACGGAGCTTTAAGTAGGCACATTTTATGTGGTGATTATATTTGTGATCAATGCTTCTCTACTCTAATTTTATTATTATAAGAGGGGATCATGCAGGAAAGGTAAGCTGAACCTTTGTCTGTTCATAAGCTTCTGTTGATGACAGAAGTGCAAAAATCAGGAGAGGAAATGTGCACAGGTAGTTGTTGAGGCTCTCCATGGAGCCTGGTTTAGATGGTGCTCTCTGTGTGTGCATGGCTGATGGTGTGGCTGGGCCTGAGTGGCCCCACACAGTTCTGCTGCTCGCTGAGCAGACTGGTGGTCTCCTCTGGTCCATTCCCAGAGGCAGGAGCAGCTGCAGTTAGCTGGGCCATAGAGGAATGGGGTGATGTAACAGCCATGTGTGGGTTAGGGGGACATGTTTGGGACAGAGGAGAGTGGTTACTGGCAGAGGGCACAGGCTGTGGCAGACACTGGCTTGGCCTGCGGTTACAGCCCGTAGGGTTTGGGACCATACGCCCCCCTGGGGGAGTGGGCTGTATGTTAGAGGAAGGTCTCCTCGCCGGAGGGGTGGCCAGGGGCAGTGGAGAGCGGCTCGATGGAGGTGTCACAGGGGGTATGGAGGCAGTGATGTCCAAGTGAGTTTGGCTGCCATCGGGAGAGTGAGGTGTGCTGTCCAGTCTAGATGCCAAGAGGCCATTCTGATACTGAGCACGAGTGATCTGAACAACACAAGAGCAAAAAAAACAATGGTTTCTAGTTTGCTATAGACTTTTTATTGCAGCTGGAATAATGTATAGTTTTACACTGTGATGTCTGTAACTTCTTCCGTCACTTTGTGTATACAACTACATACTTCATTAAAGGGACTGTTACCTTGACATACTGTAGATCGGTGAGGGCGCGAACAGAGAAGTCTGGGATGTACTGAAAGGGCGTGCCCGGAAGCTGGTTGTTGCTGCCACTCACAGAACTTCCTTCAGGAACACGCTCTGTGCAACTCAGAGAAGCCGAGCGGTTCAGGTTCCCTCCATGAGATGGGGAGCGAAACTCTACAATGCAGAGAGGACAGAGTAAATAAGGTGCAACTAATGCAACAAAAGCACACACTATCCCCATATGTAGACATCAGAGCATCACAAAAAATAGATAGGTGGTGAAAGCAAAATTATGGAGGATGTACTGCTCACACTCAACACAACAATTACAAAGCAGATTATGTACTGTGATTGACGACTGTGGTCAATTAAACTGTGTGAAAAATATGGAAAAGACATGCATTGATACATTAAGCAAAAAAGGGAACAGGCAGCTAAATGATTTTAGAAACTCTAAACTGTGTCCAGGGAGCCTAAACTGAACCTTTTCACAATTTCATGGTGTTAAAAATAAATGCACTGTAACGATCATAGAACTGAAGTTCAATGTCATTTTAGTGGCATTTAGTGGAAAAGAGGCATAAAAAAGGTTCTGCAGTCAGATTTTAGATAAGAGTTCAGAACAATCTGACCACGGATCAGTGGTTAAAGGTGATAAGATTAGAGGGCACAAATGAAACTGCTCCATTACCCATCCAGCAAGTTTCCCTAAAAATGAGACCAAAACAAGTACCACAATATTGTCATCGTCTCAGGTGTGCAACTACGCCACATGCCGACCGCACTTTGAATAAGATCAGCACAGCTTGGGCATTTTTTAAACCTATAATTTATTGTGACTTGACTCTTTACTTGCTGGAGAAGGGCTCTGAAGGTAATGGTGGAGAAAATGGTGAGAATAATTAAACAATTGGAGCCCTCTCCCTGAGTCCTAGGGCTCATGCGGGTGTTTACCTGGGAAACGAGAAAATACAGAAAACCTCTTAAGAGAGAGGCGTCGTGGAGGGGGGGATGCCACTGATGGAGAAGGAGGAGGGGTAACAGCTGAGAAAGAGGGTGAGGGAGGGGGCAGAGAGAGAGAACGGTTTATTTAGGATTTTTTTTCCAATTTTGGTCATTACATGTCTGTTGCACGCCAATAGTTTCTAATCACTCAATGGCAATTAATTACAGAACCTGGTTGTGAGAGTGACAATGGAGAAAGTAATTTCCAAAAAGTTTAATGCTGCAAATATAACATTTATGGAATCATATCTTGTTTGTTACAAAGATGACGGTAAAATTTGTCAAAATGTTTTAGTTCTGCAGTCATGGGGTTTGACAAATGTACATTTAAACTAACATTTACAATGACCCATGTTGGCACATTTGGCACTGGACATGCACACAATAAGCAGCAAAATGTGTTCACGCATTCCAGAGAAAACACAAACTGAATAAAAACTAAACACAGCATAAAATAATGGTGCTTCCAGACATGTTACTACTGAGACTACAGAGGCACAGACAATTCTTGTTTAAATCAATGTATTTAATACTAATTCAAATGTTAAAATGTTTCAATATATACATAAAAAACATATTTAGGTTATTTATGTTGTGTGATAATACAACAAGCCTAAGGGATAATTTGTTATACCAATTCATTGCTCATATGGGACACACCATAGTCTCCTCCGTAAAATAAGTATTTATGATGCTTAACCACTAGGAGTCAGTATTGGCACACAAATCTTTCATGATGTTTGATTCCGCGTATTAGTGATCGGACAATAGACAGTTGCAATGAAATCTTAATAAATCTATATCTGTCTATGTCGCCCCTTTTTATAAAATATATTTTCGGTCATTTAAAAAGTTCTACAATGTGATTGCATCTGCGATGTGGTCCAAATAATTAAAACTGAAATAGATAAAACATCACAAATTTGCAAATAATACAATATATCCAGTGTTTCCCATAGATTTTCAGGAAACTATTGTGGCACAAATAATTCTTATACAGTTTGTGGAGTATAAATGACAGTGAATGCCTATTTAATCTTAAAGCAGTCCTTTTTGCCCAGTATAAAGCAAGTTGTTTTTAGACTATAGAGGAGAATTTTAGACTATGTGGGGCCACCATAGTCTCTTCTATTTTTGGGAAACAGTAATATATCACAACGATTTAAAAGTCCACATCAAGAGTGGATGTGGATATGTAAAGTTATTATTGAAGATGCATGGACTAAAACAAATTATTTACTACAGGTGATGTGTCAGACTGTTTGCTTTGGTGAAATCTGAGCTCTACTTTAAATATGTGTCAGGTGTACAAATTATCTCACCCATGGCTGTTGTGCTCAGAGCCATTACCCCATAGTAAGAAAAAGGCCCTGTTTCAAACTTCATGTTTTCATTTCCAGCTTCGACTTCAACACGGCCCTGAAATATAGAAGGAACTTAGACTTTGACACACTGTACATTGTATTATGCTTTGAGTGACTTTAAATGCTGCTTTTGCAAAATCCATGAGTCGACTCCTATGGCAAGTAACAGAAACATCCTATAAATATTAGATTCTGCCAGTGTCTCTTTACTGCCACCACACACTGATCTTATTCTCACATTTACCACCTCAGACAAGCAAAAAGAGCAGGTCATGAGAACGTTAGCCCAGTGTTCCCTAAAACAAACTCACACAGACATATATGTTTTAGTGCAACAGGAGCAGTGCTGCTCAAGTTGCAAACTGAGTGACTGCAGTCACTATATCCACACTTTAGGTGTCAACAAGAAGGCCTCCTGTACAAACACAGACTTCTAGTCTGATTAAAGATAGAAAACACATTCACATCAGTTTAAGATGGAGTTAAGAGTAAATGCAACCAAAACTATCTGTAGATTTAATTTACAATCCATATGTCATGCTGTGGACAGTTGACTCTCAACAGATCTTATGCTCTCATCTGCTTTGCTTCTTTTCCATCCTCCTTAACCCTTAAATCCCACTCGCCCCTGTGCTTCTCCCTTATATAAGAGGATCTATTAGGGAAAGGTCATGTATACTGTACTGTTATTTACTGGAAATATACAGACATGTGTATATGACTTTAATGAACCCAAGTTTTAACTTTTTAATAGGTATTCAAAATATAATAAAATACTGTGACAACTGAAGAGAGTAGTTGATTATCTTACACCAGTCTGTCTTTAAAGGTCAGCATGTTTAACCTGTGCTAATACTCTATGCAGACAGATGCAGTGACCCGAGGTAAACCCATGTTTGAAACCACATTGCCCAATCATATTAGTCTCCCATCAGCTTTTTCTCCATGTATCACTCAATCTATGTATATTTATACATACTAAGTTTTTGTGTTGATAAATTGAATAGTACATTTACACTAACCATGCACTTAAATGGCATAGCATAGTCTTGTAATTACATACCTGTAGAATGAGTATAAAGTAATCCACAGGTTTTCCCTTCTGGTAGAGGTAGTGCTTAGATGACCTTTTGTCACTCTCATTAAACTTCAGTTCCTCAATCACATCTGGGTGCCTCAAGATCCTCAAGAGAACTTTCTCTGTGATTTGAAAAGGGCCAAACAGATTCACCTCTACAAAAAAGCAACAACACAAAATATAAGTTAAGTTCTATCATGTCCATGTTAATCATTAGCATTTTCTATAGCCACAAATAATGCATGAATTCACTGCAGTTTGGTTAGAGTAGATTACTGAAAGTACCTTTTGAGCACTGACAAATTGGTCAAATACTTTAAGCTGATTGGGCAAA
This sequence comes from Periophthalmus magnuspinnatus, assembly GCF_009829125.3. NCBI lineage: Eukaryota > Metazoa > Chordata > Actinopteri > Gobiiformes > Gobiidae > Periophthalmus > Periophthalmus magnuspinnatus. The sequence continues at coordinate 17,244,771 of NC_047148.1, forward strand.
GCAACACACAAATGCAGAAAGTGCTTCCCCTTGCTTTAAAGATAGACCGATATATCAGTTGGTCAATATATTTGTACTTTTCAACATCAGCTATTGGCCTTTATTTTGTTTGGGTCGACCTGCTGCCTAAAGAATATGCATAAATCTTTATTTGAACATTTTAGTGTGAAGAGATGACTGCACTAAACTGCTCTATTAAAGGTCTGTGGTAAAAAAGGACTGTGAGTGAGTTTGTAGCAAATTTAAAATATAAAATTTGGGGAAAATAATCTAAATCTGACCTACATATTAGTCCTAAAGTATCAGCAGAGGTAATTGGCAATCATTTTTTCTGGATTCTAAACGATCGGGATCAGCATCGACCATGAAAAACCCATATCGGTCAATCTCTGTTTCTTCAAAAACAAAATAATCTGCATTTCTACTAAATAAGAGTCAGCAGGAGCCTATATACGTCAGTCGGTATTGACATGTTTGCATTTCTTGTCCAATTTTTTTTTTTTAATCCTGTTGGGGGTTTTTTTTGGCATCTTTTTATTTTATTGTTTATTTATTTTTTTAATTGGTTTTTTTTTTTGTCTTGTATTGTCCCTTGTACCTTTGTTGTCTTTCCATCTTAAGAGCAAAGAGTTAATGTTTTACATGATAGGTGATGGGATTCAACTAATTATAGGAAACATAAAATACGTCAACAAAATAGCACAGTGGCTAAAGTGGTGAGTGTGAGTCACAGCAGTAGCCATGATAAACTCACCTGTGGCCAGGAAGCGATGAGCAGCCAACATCAGCTGAGGTGTGATTTTGACTTTGCAATCACCTTCTTGTTTGAAAGCAGAAAAGTCACGCTTGTTTTTATTGGGGTCAACTTTTTTCTTGTTTCTGTTGTCAGCTGCAGGTAAAATCGGGACATGATAGGTTTAAATGTGTATATCAATGATGTATAGAGCTCTGCATTGAGAAAGGCTGACTCACTGTAAAGATCAGACTCATCTAAGATCTCTGATTTGATGATCTCTTCAATGACGTCCTCTAAAGTGACCAATCCCAGCACCTCATAGAAAGGATCGCCCTCCCCTTCATTGTTGACCTTCTGGACAATGGCCAAGTGGGATTTACCTAGGGAGCACAGAGATCTCGGTTAGCTTACAACTACAATTTTACCTACAGTTCAAAGCACAAATAAAATGTCAGAAAAGTTAAGCAAAAAGTCTTGAATTCTTTTGTGAGCACAACTTTGTTTTCCATTTGGACAGTTAGCACCATTCAGCGTTTGATTTGTCACAACCGTCATTGGATTTAGCTGCAGGAGGACACACGGATGCCTTAATATAGCTCAGACTGGACTAAGAGCTTTGGAAAGAAAAGCAAGTAGGCCAAAAGAAAGAATAAGTTAGAGGATAGAGAGTTGGATGAGAAGACATTAAGTGGCATTGCACAGTATTTAAAAGGGGGGTCTCCATTACCATTATTTAAGCATATTCAGTACAATCTTTATGTGGTTCAAGCATGTGTGTTTCAGGTTTTATGGTGCTACTGTGGACAAACTAACCCATAATACAGGGGTCTCCAACATTTTTCCTCCTGTGAGCTACTTTTACAAAGCAAAAGTACCAGACAGCTACTAATTTTAGCTGTCACAAGAAAATGAGTATATGAGTTAGAGGCCTATTAAACATAAACCATTATCCATTTATTAGTGCAAAAAGTTAGGCATCAAAATGATACATTTACAATAGCAATAAAATTGTAGTTTTTCAGCATAATACGTGTAATTCAGAAATAACTTGGCGAATTACTTGAATAGGGGTGGAGAGCTACTGGTTGCTCCCAAGCTACAGGTTTGAGACCCCTGCCATAACATAATACAGTGTTGTCCCCAGTGACCTGACCTCTCGGGCAATGCACAGCTCACAAGATCACATTCAGTTTTCTGTAGCAGTTTGTAGAGCAAAATCGTCTGCTACCAAATGGAGCAAAACATGACATATGGTCTAAACATTAAAGCAAAGTAGTACATAAACATATACATGTATAACTGATAGTAGTCAGTAGGCCTAAAGATTGTTGGTGCTGCCTGTAAAAAATGCTTTTAATATTTTCATCATACATTCTGCCAATTATTTATTTGTCTGCAGTAAGAGCATCCTTTACATGACGCAAATTTTCATTGATTGTAAAGACAATCAGCAGATTACTTTTGTCCAACAGTGATTATTAGTTCAAAAAAAAATAATAATAATAACAACAAAAAAAATCAACACTATGATTATGCTAATGAATAGATTGTCTCAAAATAGAGTAGGTATTTTTACTTAAACTGTTCCAGGCATGGACTGTTATCTGAGCTAATAATGGCTAGGACATTCCACTCGTCAATATTGCAGATCATTAGAGAAAGAAACATTAGGCAGGAAATGTCATGCAGAGAACAAAAAAACAGCAACAGCTGATCCCTCTGCAGCACCCTTCTTCAGTGTGACTGAAAACAAGCGGAGGAATTAGCTGCTTTAAATATGTAAAATGCTAGACACACCTTTTTTGAACTCCTCCAACATGGCATCCAGCTTGGTGTCATGAAACACAAAGTGCACTGGATGGTTGTAGAACTTTGTGATGGTCTTCAGGGTTGTGCAGTCATCTGGATCAACAAAAGCCAGGTCCTTCACATACAGAATGTCCACAATATTAGTCCTCTCATCATCATAGACTGGTATGCGAGTATATCCACTCTCCATGATCTCTGACATGGTGTTGAAATCCAGCACCGCATCGGACTGAATCATGAAGCAGTTTGCAAGAGGGGTCATCACATCCTCCACAGTTTTAGTCCTCAGCTCCAGAGCTCCCTGGATCATGTTGAGTTCCTCTTTGACCAGGTCATTGTAGGGCTCTGTCACTTTCAACATCTCCACAAGCTTCTCCCTGTTGTACACAGTGCCAATCTCCTGGCCCAATAGGACGTCCAGCAGCTTGCTCACAGGATAGGACAGCGGGAAGGTCAGCAACATGAAAAATTTGGTAACCATAATGGTGTTTGCGCCCACAGCCAGTCCATGGCGAGAACATAAGGCCTGAGGAACAATTTCTCCAAATATAACAATGCCAATGGTGGAAGCAACTACAGCGCCCAAACCTGACCCTATGAGATCATCCAGAAGAATGGTGAGCGTGGTGTTGACTAAGACATTTCCTAACAGCAAGGAGCAGAGAAGATAATTCCCTTTGCTACGAATGGGCTCAATCTTTCTGGCATATTTCTTCTCCTTATCTGTACCACAGCTTTGGACAATGCGAAGCTCCATGGGGTCCAGAGCCATCAATCCCAGGTTCAAGCCACTGAACATCCCAGAGAGGACCAGTAGGCAGGATATGAGGATGACCTGAAACCACATGGGCAGCAGCGAGCCCTTCTCCTCCACAACAACCACCTTGCAATCACTGCCTCCCAACATCACCCACGTGCTCCCATCATTGCTCAGGGTGCACAGTGCATAAGACTTGTGCGGTTCACTCTTCCGAAGGGGTTTGACGTTAATATTAAGTAGACCTGATGTTCCTTTGCGACTCACGTTCATAAAGGTCCCTACGCTAATGTCTTTAGTAAAATCAGTGCAAGTCCTGTCCATGTCCAGCATCATTCCGCTGCCACCCCTCACCGCCGCTGCCTCCTCCTCCTCCTCTTCAGCATCCCCCTCTCTGCTGTCCGACAAATCTGTGAAGCGAATTTGTGTCCAGGTACCAGAATGAAGCTGCACCCCGTAAAACCGGAGCAGGACCGAGCTCTCCTCAGTCACCTGGATGACACCGTCGTCATTGGTGGTGGCGGGCTTGTCGCTTCTCTCTAGACGCATGCCTAACACCTGTGCCCCGCCGCTGCCACCCCCACTGCCGCTGACAGCCGTCTCTGTCCGGCCACCGATCACACTCCACAGAAAAATGATAACGGTGAGAACATAACCCTGCTGTCCGCTCCATTCTGTCGCCATGTTTGTTTCACTGCCTGGCGACCTGCGAGCTGACGTCATTTACTCATGTCCAGCAGCGGCCCCGCCCCTGCCGCATCACGCACACACCCCCTGACCGCCACAACTATCACCATGGCGACAACCGACAACCGGACGGCAGCCTCCTCTGCGGTTTTCTTTTCCATCTCAGCTCCTCGTCAGCAAATATTTAACAATGTAATTACGCGACTCAAGTTATTTCAGTTTATCCTGTAAGACCCAGACATTTAAAAATGTTTGTGTTACTTTAATATGCAATTGCATTTGAAGGAGGCCTGTATTAAAATGTTTTAGGTGGTTATTAAAGGTACCGTAGTTTATGCAACTTTCTGGATGATTCCACAGAGATAGAAATAGAGATCACCTATATACAATTAGTCATATAAGAAGTCATGTTTGCACTGTTGTTCTGATGCTGATATATTTTCTACCTCTAAGTATTTTATTTTTAAGCACATCTTTTTTTAAACTCTGTGCATAGCCTTATTTGTATCTGTATTTATTCAGTGTGTTTTTATGTTGCACTTTATCACCACAGTAAGTTCCTAGTTTGTGAACTGTGTTCACAGATGATGGCAATAAAAGTCTTCTGATTCTGACCATCTATGGCTGAAACCCATGGACCCTATGGAGACACGCAAGTTTTTGGTAGCAATAAAATATAACAATAAAAAATATATTTACTGTTATATTATTGAACAATAAGCTGTACTGGACTCCCAGATGCACAGGAAGCGCCAGAACAGGCTCTACCTGAGAAGACTGCAGTCTTTTGGAGTGGAGGGGACCATGTGGACCTTCTATGACACGGTTGCAGTAGACATCCTGTAAGCTGTGGTCTGCTGGAGCATCAGCATCACAGACAGGGAGATGAACAAAGGCCATCAGGTGGACAGCTCCGTCCTGGGCTGGACTCAGATCTACACTGGAACATGAGTGACCACGAGTGAATGACTGAAAACAGCTTGATCCACACTCGCTGTGTCAAGGAGAGGTTTCGCAGGTCTCTCCTTCCTGCTGTTGTCATTATGGACACTGCTCTCCCTGTACATGTGTCATCCACCTGTATAATCATGTGCAATACTGTATGCATGTGAATCATCACTGGCTCATTGAAGAACCAGTTCACTGAAGATGTTCACTGGAGTCACATACATTTATTGATGTCCATGTTCCTCCACAATGGTGGAACGAGTAGGCTACTTAAAATTCATATTCAGTTGCAAATAGGCTAATTCTCCCAAATGTGTAGCCTATACTTAGTTAAATATGCATGTGAAATTCTACTGAAAGTACTGTAGGTACTTATTAACACAATTTTATACAAAACACGATCAGATACACAGTTTAAAGCTGAATTAAGTGGTTTAAACAAAAATGTGCATAATTCGTAAAGGAGCAGATGTGGAACAGCTGTGCATAAGGACAAATCACAGTGAACAATATGAATTTAAATGCAGCTAGCTAATAAGAGATTAATTACAGAAATTTTACACATACAATTACAAAATACATTTTTAGTATATAAAAATCTACAAAAAACAAAAAAAAACAAAAACAAAACAATTAGGCCTACTGTAACATAATCAATATACTTTTCCACCTCTGCTTATTGTAGGCTGCATGATTAATTTGGTCATCAAAGCTTTGCTACTTGCACAATGTTGTATGTCATTTTATTTTTACTGAATTTTGTATCTTTTTTTTTTCTTCAAATTTTCAAAGTATATTTTGAAATTCTATTTTTATATGTATTTGTTTTTTTATATATATATTTTTAATCATTTGCTGTCCCTGTAGGCTACCTTTACATTGCACCAGCCTACTGAAATGTCCCAACTGTGAGATGATTAAAAGTCCATTTACTTTTCTAAAATAATAAAGAACATACTAAAAACCGGTGGGTTCACATGTTTTTGGATGACAATGTAATAAATACCAGCGAAGAAAACTACAAACCTTCCTCTGCATTAATCTATTCATGAGGGATGGGGCTCGGAGGGCAGCTCCATGTCATAGTGACCTATCCGGGAACAGCCACTATTATGTAAGCCACACGGTCTCCGTGCATCTCTGTCCTTGCCCCGCCTCTCCATCCTGTGCCTGCATCCCCCTGGCACAGAGCCAAGTCCCAGCTCCTCACTGCAGTCAGCAATTTTCAGAAATGAGTGGTGAAAAAACAAGGTGCACGCAGCTTTAACACTTTAATTAGACTATCATATAGGCTAATAAAAAATAGGCGTATATAATATATGTGTTTTCTATGCAGTGTTTAGGCCTATGGTGTTTTATTGCTGTACTCAAGCATTGCGTTTGTTGAGAATGAAAGGTTACCTTGAACTTTGACCTTGGAGCGGAATAACAAAACATGGAGACGCTACACAACATTGAATGACCAGCAATTATGTAACCCTCAGCATCAAGCAGAACATTCTACCTTTGCTTACTGCCACCTAGTGGGCAAAATAAGACTTACAAGAAGGTAACAAGGAATGGATTATTATAACCTGCTCCACCTGGATGCGCTACATTGGCAATAATACTGGTTATTTCAGTTCAAAAAGATACTTTGTTAGTCTATGCATTCTTAAATGCATAGACTAATTTTAAGCCCCATTTTTCTCCATAGAAAGAGAGAAAATAGGGGAAAAAACACATGTGGCAAAGCAAACAGTGTAGCAGATGTTGCCCTGCTTTGTTTCCATTTTCTTAACTGCAGCAAAAGTAGTATAGTCAATGCAGGTTGAGTAAGGGCCAAATGTGTCCTCTGCATTAGGCTTATTGCAGTCTCATATCTCCTCTGCTGTGTGGACTGAGCATTTGCAAATCAGCCGTAGGAACAACTTCCACTTTGTAGCTCACTTTCTTGGACTGAAGAATGCTATAGCTGTTGTCAAAACATAACACATCTGCAAATATACAAAAACAATGTATTAGTAATGCAGTCTGTTTACAGTCAGCTGTCACCTTCATCCATTTGTCACTTACAGACTCCAGGCTCAGGGCAGGTCAGGCAGCTGTCCTCTGGGACCAGGTGAGCATTATACCTTTCAGTGGGCAAGACCTGGATCATTTCTGTCACTTTTTGACTTCCGTCCTTTTTGGTGCGCATATAAACACCAAAACCAATATCTGCTCCATCACTGGCAAACTGCCATCTGTAGTGAAAATGCATAAATATCAAACACCGTTTGAAGGTAATCTGATATAATAATAATAATAATAATAATAATAATAATAATAATAACAACAATAACAATAATAATAATAATAATAATACATTTTATATATATGTCTTTCAAAACACCCAAGGACATTGTACAGAAAAAGTTAAACACATAAAAATACTGTGTTTAATTTAAGGAGTGTACTGCCTTTATTGGTATTTATTTAATTTTTTTTTTCATTTTATTGCCAATATTGTACATATTTTATTACAAACCCATTGTTAACCAGCTGTTACTTCATCACTGCCCAGGGATTATCAACAGAATTATCATCCAACTATCTGTGTTTTGGTTTGTGCATTATATAGTGACTGTACATGTTCCTGTCAATTAATTTGAGATATAATTAACTATAAGCAGAATTAACAGAGCAGATATCTATGGTTTTACCTTAAAAGTGTGTTGGGTGTAGTGACCTCATATTCGAGCTGAAACACTGAACCACGACTGATGGTGACATTATTTTCGTACTGAACCTTCATGGAGTCCTGGATGTAATACGACTTGGGAACAACACCTCCATAATTTATCTGCAAAGAAACCAAACGTATGAATATTATGTAAACTTATCTACTTTATTTATCTTCAACATTTCTCTCACTCTTGTTCTGCAGCGAGGATCACCATCAGGATCTGTTAAGGTTCCTCCGTACACCACCGGAAGCTGCTCAGGGTCAATGTTTTTTCTCAACACCTCTTTCCAGTTACCTATTTAAGCAGACTTTAATTAGCACGTTTTAAATTTTTTATTTTGTTTAAGGAGTGAAATTGGCCTTACTTCCTAAAATGACAATTTTACACCGGGTTTCCTCACAAAGAAAATGTTTTATTAAGTTGTAGGCCATTGGAAAGATGGCTGGAGCTGCATCAAAACAGTTTCAAACGGAAAATTAAAGAGCTCAAAATGAAATATTTTGAATAGACAACACATTTTATTTTACCTTTGATAATAAACAGCCTTTTTAGCCCTTCTGGATAATTGTCCTCAAACATTGTGAGAACCTACAGAAAACAATGTCTGTTAAAAAGTGATTTAGTAGAACAAACTGTAGTATATTCTATAAGACAAACCTCTCCATATGTCTCAATGGCAGGCTTCCACATGTGTTTCAAACCAAGGCCTTCACAGTCATAGATAAGTGTAATCGATTCAATGTGTTTCCCCAGCTAAAATTAATAGACAATGCAAAATTTAAGTTCCACGTAAAATATTTTAAATTAAAATTCATATTTCTATTCAAGAAAAAAGTTATTTATCATACTTTTTGAGATTGGCGTTTGCACTCTCTCCGAAGCATTTCTGTATGTTGGATTTTAGTCTTTAGAAAGTCTTGTTTTGTCGCTGACAGTAGAAGGCCTTTGGGATCTAGGGGGCCAATTACATCGTACCAAATGGGGCTACCTTCTCGGTCATAACCGCACATCCCTCCAGACACGTACTTTTCAATAACCTGAAAAGAGCAGGACAGAGCAAAAAATTATGAATGTAACAATCAAACTATCTACAGATGTTTGAATTATAAGGAAACACACAATGCCAAATAAAAGCTGTCACTGATAGCCTCTCACATACAGGCAATGTTACTAAGTATGGGAAAAGACTGGGCCCTTTTGTCTTTGCTAAGGTTAATGGTAACGTAAGCATGACCCGCCCTTCAGTGCTGCTGGTGCAACCTGTCAAGGGCAGTGGTGAGCCATCGCTACAAGAATCCACATGTACCTCTGGAGGTTTAAAGTCTTCAACAATGGTATCTACTTTCATTTGTCTTCTGAACTCCAAATGCTGCAGAGAAAAACACATACATTATTATTATTTTTATATACAAAAACAAAAACAGCAGAATACATTTAAATATCACATTACCTTTCTGACCATTGCTTCAGACTTCTGTATGTTAAAATTACGAGCTGGAAAAAAGTACACATTATTTTTTACATTTACAATAAGTAAATTATGATAGTGAAGTTGTTTTGTTATTAAAACTGTTTTGAATTTTTTGACTTTTGCTCTTATGTAAGCCTGTTCAAGGCCAACAAATACTGATCCCAACTGCACTATCGATTTGTTCAAAGACAGAAATTGTGCCATAGATATCTGAAAATAACAGCAAACATCTTTCTATTGCTTGAAAACACCAAAGGAAGACAAATACAAGACATTCAATTAGAACCGCATGCACAAAAATGTGAACAATTATACATTTAATGATAGAATAAGGAGAGTGGGGGAAACAGGTTCAAGAGCACAAGGGTAACGCAAATATTTACTGTGTGATAAGATTTGAGGGGCCACTTTTTTACTACCTGATGTGGATCCAGCTTGGTCTATGATGACTTTGTTACAGTACTGTACATGTATTAAAGTCACCTCAATACTATTATCGTCCATCCCGTTTTATTCATTAAAATGAAGAGGAATTAAAAGATATGGACAGACACAATACAAGCCTGTTTCTACATGAAAAGTATTTGTAGTAAGCACTTGAGGCTACACACTCTGTCACAAGCAAACCTGTTCCTTGGCTGTTACGCATGACAGTAAGACATGCAACTAGTTTCAGGTGACCAGTATCGTTGCCTATGTAAAATAAGGGGTACTTCTGTATGGTAATCTCCAGCAAACCACCATATTGATCGGTTGACTTTCACTTTTGTCTTTAAATTCCACGAGCTAGACCAATTAGAGTGCCTGTTTTGTCACCAACAGTAACTGAGTGAAATGTTTTTTGTGTGTTTTCTTTCAGATTACCTCTGAGCCAGCACAAGAGGTAGTGGTCATCTTTTTCCGGCAGGTGGGTGAGGATGTCCTGGATTCTCTCCCGAAACTGAACACAGACAATAATATTCATTAAATAATTCATTCAATAATACAATAATATACTATTATTGATTTAAAATGGTTAAAAAGTAAATTTTACATGAAGATGAAACAGACTTGTGATGTACAAAAAAGTAAACAAATACATTTAACTCATCTTAACATCCTAACCTCAGACAGGGTTTCCTTCTGTCTCGGGCTCAAGTCTCCTACTCGTCCACTCATCCTTAGGCTGTCTGTCAGGTGTGTGCTGTCTTGCGGTCTCTTAATCTGAGTGAATGAACTCAACCGAAATCAGTATTTGTGAAACAACAAAACACGCCCCTTTACTCGAAAGGAGGACTTTCTCTCGCAGTTCAAAGATTTTGGTTGCGACACCCTGAGCACACACTGGTCGGCATCATGACACAATATATAGAAAGAAAACTAACAAGACAATACAAATAATTTATAAATATATTTTAATCTTTTAGTTTAAACATAAGCTCATCAGATACATAGGGTTCGGATTCTTTAAAATAAAGCTGGTGTCGATGAATAGAGGAGTTATATAATTGAATAATTGAAAAAAGAATATTAACTGCTAATAAAAAGAACATAAAAATGCCAGAGGCTCACCACAACAAAATACTGAAACAGCCAACACCCTCTGCTACTCCCTTGACCACTACCGGCAAATTCAAAGGAAAAAAATTAACATTGATTATCATTTAATTAACTCAGTAAGTCAAAAATGCTGGCTCCATTGATTTTTTCATAACATGTGCACATTTGCTCAAATAGATGAATTGCATTAAGCAGTATAGTTGATTACTGGTAATATGCTTTTCATCCCTGTACAACACAAAAACTACAGCTAACTGCCATCTCTCTATCAAAAATATGTGATTATTCTGTTTAATTAAACTTTTACCATGGACTCCAAAAAAATTACATCCATTAAAAACAACTGGGTAGTAGTGGAGCCTCATTTGCATAAAGTATATTTTCTGTACATTGGGAGAGCATACAGAGGAAAGACAAAATGCAAGATGTATAACTAACTGCTCTTGCACTATGTCCAGAAAAAGATAGCAAATAGAATAGCTTGAGAAGCAGTTGTCACAAATACATTTACAAAATGTAGTTAATCACATCAGCCAGGTTTGTATGATGCAGACAAAACTACTGCAGACATTCATTCAGAAACAGGACCACATTGTGCTTATGTTTAAGTGTGGTCTAAAGTGTGGTACAGTGAATAAATCTAAGCACAAAACCAGTCCAGTCAGCCATTTTCTGAGAAATTTTAAATGAAATTGCATAATGCCATCACTTGATTTCAACTGGTAATGAAAAGGGATAAATGCAATTCAAGCAATTTATGGGAAGATGAAATAACATCTGATGTCTGATTTAGCAAATTATATACGGTAATTCTAAAAGCTTTGTCAATTGATATTATGAAAGTCCCATATGCATACATGCAATTAAAATGAAAGTGTAAATAGTCACTGACAAATTAATTTGAAAAATAGTAGTTTTAAAAGCTCTCCATCATACAGACCTGGTACAATTGTGACTGTCCCTTGATTTAATTTAAATCATCAGCAAAAACTATAAAGAATAAATACATCCAAATAAGTGTTGCATGAACATTCACTGAGTGGCCCCAGGCTGGAAGGCAGAAAATAAACACCACCAACAGTTTATGTTTTTTGGTGAGGGTGTCCTTGATTAGCATTTGGCTTCCTGAATATAAGCAGCTTTGGTGTCTGCAGGACTAGCAGTTCCTTATCCAAACCGTACATCCCACATCATTTATATCATAGTTTATAGTTTCATTATCAACCATCTTAGGCTTGTCATGCATCATGGTCACATCAAATGGTGTATGTAATGAAGAAAACAAACTCCATGTCCATAGCAGTTTGTGGAACACTTGCACTTCCTCCGTGGATGACCGGTATTAAAGCACTATCTAGCTCATTCATGTAACGCTGTGGGAGAAGCCGTCCTCTAGAACCAGCTTGATACTCAACCTGAGGGAAAATCCATTATTATTGTTATTTTATTATTATTATTTTTGTGCTAGCCTGGCGAAATCTTGATAGTTACCATGTCAGCCTGTGTAGAGACTCGCAGTGATAGCGAGTTAATACCACTGGACATGAGCACAGAGAGATGTGGGGTGAGGGCGCTGCATGTGGCTAAAGCAATGTCTTTTTGAAAAGCACTGCATGAGGCCAGCACAGACATAAGGCTGGTGTCAGGACACTTCAACTGGCAGAAAACCTGTGAACATATTCAAATTGAAACATTTTATACACAATTAAAATGTATTTAGAAGATAAATTCCTCCTACCTCAGTACATCTAATTGAACGGCCATCGGATTCAAATTCTGTGTCCTGCTGAACTCTCATACTGTGAACTCCATCCAATGAGTTCCCATCCACTGCACTTGTTTTTCTAAAAAAAAAAAAAAAAAAAAAAAAAAAATCAGGACAAATTAAGATTTGTGTGTGCCTCTTAATAATGAATAATGCATGTTTTTCAATGTTTTAAGTATAATACATTTTTCTGGCTGAAATGTTACTTTGTGGGGCTTTAATCACTGTTCTATATTACTATGTTGTAGGCATCAACATAGCAACAGGTAAATAAAAACTGCTGTTTAAGCCACAACACACAAACTTTAAGCCAAAAATGAACTGAAATACCATTACTGGTGTGCATATTCTTTAAGGTTTTTCTCGTGCTATTAAAACCTTTCCTGTGATGGGGTTTGTCTGTACCAACATGACTTGTAACTTTTCTGGTGGAGGGTCTGCAACCTGCTTGTCTCCATAGATTTCTATGGATTTCATACAGGTGGCATGCTCACCACCAGAAATCTTGCATGCTGCTGCTCTAAGAGCACAAACAGAGTAAAACAGAAAATGAATGCCTCAAACATCCACAGACAGCGAAAGGGTTTCGAAAGATGTAAAACTAAAATGTTTTTCAGTTTGTGGGACCATGGCATAAGCAGATTAAACAACTCAGCAGTGTTTTGTGGTGTTTAGACACACTGCTCCTTGTAATTCAGTCCTTACTTACAGGCACTACTCAAGAACTGTGCCTTGTAGATTTTAGAGTACCCTACCCCTTATTGACGGGTGCACTCCAGTTGATCCACCGCACAGTGACAGTTTCTCTAACTTCTGTGCCATCGCTTTTGCCACAAGCTATGTCAAAGTCTCTTTGCTCTCTGAGGGCTGCGCGGAGGGACTCCATGGTCTCTGGTGGGATCTGCACCATCAGTCCATCTGACAAACATGAGCAAACATAAGGTAAGACCAAATGATACAATGCCTGCTGACAAATGTGATTTACCTTCTACAATGCTGGACTTTGCTTTAAAACCTGAAGAAGGTTTAAGCGCTCCATTAAAAACCACAAAACTGGCCCCCGTCACTACAAAGGAAAAAACACTTTAGTCATTTAAAAGATTAAAAAAAAAAGTAGGTCCAGATAATAAAGCTAGGTCAGTCACCTGTCCGTGTCTTTCCAGGCATGCTGTTAGCTTGAGTTTGATAGTTTCCTTCCTCATTTTGAAAACAGACTAGGTGAGAGTCAGCCTCAGGGCTAAACGTTGCTCCAACACTGATCACATGCTCATTGGATGAATTTACAACTTTAAGCATCTAGGAAAATAGACTTGTATAAGTGGCACTAAGATATAGTATGGTAATGTCATATAATCAAGTTGTATTTACTTTCTGCTCATGTCTTACCTCACTGAAGCTGCTTTTGGGGATGTCAATGTAACTATGGCCCATTTCCATGTGGATTCGCAAGCCGTCCACCACAGGCAGACTGTACTGGTAGTTTCTAAGATCCTATAATAAAAAAAACAAAACTTTTCACCTGCTCATAAGGATCGACATATTCTACAGCAGGGGCTTAGTTATAGGGCATCAGACCATAAACCCAAATCATTTGGGTGGAATTAACGCTGTGTGATTGCTGGCAGCACAGTTAGGCAGTAAAGCTTACATCAGAGGGCAGCAGAGGCTACAATAGTAGCTTACCACGAGTGTTTCAAAAACTATTATAAGAATTACATTCACATTTATTACATTGTTGTACACATCAATTCACTTGTTGAATACATAACTAAGTTGTTACTTACGGACAGTAAATTCATTATTGTGTGGCCTGTTTCCCGGTACACAGCATCCCTAAAACGCACACTTGACAGGGGTGTGGGATAGACTGAAAAAAGAGAAATAGTATAATAAGTATATAAGTACCATTTAAAAAAAATATAGGCAGAAAAAATGAAGTGGAGAACAATGCTTAAAGAGGGGATATTACTGTCGGGTATTAACATAACATATTTAGATCACCATGTTGCTTTTTACTGTTTGAAAATGCCATCTTCTCTAAAAACAAAATATTAAGTCACTAAGTCACTCCCTGTTCAGAGTGTTTGTGAAGTTGTAGTGTTATTGTTTTCTATCATGTTTTTGAGAGATCGCAAGATTACTCAAACATGCATGGATGACATATAACAACATCACTTCAGGTATGTTTTTCGATGAGGGAACCCGTTATAAAAAATGTTTGGGTTTTTTTGCATAATTAACAAGACAACTGCTGCTACCTACCATCATATTCAGAACCCAGTCGTAGAAGAAGTCGCAGAGGAAAGACTTTAGCCCAGGGCACTTCTAGCTTCTGTATGAGCAGGCCAAAGAGGAAAGGCTGAGGAGGCAGACTAAGGCCATCTAGAGCCTGACAGCTGGGAGAGAAGAAAAGCATCCCGGCATGATCCTTGCTGCCCAGAAAACTGCTCGTGAACGTAATGTTATCCAGGCAATCTATAAACTTCCCTGGAAGAACATACAAAAAAAAGGACATTACAAAACTTAACTTCACTCCTTTGTTGTTTGTCGCCATTGCACTATATAATGAGGTTTACATAAAGCTATTGAAGGATTTTTAATAATTGTTGTTTCACATCTATATTGTAAAGTGGTAAACATATATAATGTATATTACATGTAGATTATTACAACTTTCTCTCCATTGCAGCATTAAAATAATGACAACTACAAGTGATTGTTTTGTTACAACACAAGCTACTACAATTTGGTTTTGATAAAGTTATATTAGGCAAATGTATTGTGAATAAATGAGATAAAAGATCTAAAAACCTTTTTGTGCATCTTGGTAAATGTTGAGATAAAGGGTAAAAAGATCTTGTGGCAGTGACTTTTCATCTGGCAAACACTCCAAAAGAAATACCAACTCTTTCTGTCCCAAAGCCTGCAGACCTGTCGATCCAAAGCACCAGCATTGGCGACTACTATCTGAAAAAATATTTACATATACCAAGTTAATCATAGAAATTGTAGACTAAAAACAAAATAAACAGCATCAAGCCCATTACTGCCATGTTGTATTTATTGCACACTACCGGTCAAAAGTTTGGACATACCTCTTTTTCAATGTACTTTTTCTTCTAAGCTTACCACTTTCTACACACATATATATATATATATATATATATATACATATATATATATATATATATATATACACACACATATATATATACATATACACACATATATATATATATATATATATACATATATATACATATACATACATATATATATATATATATATATATATATATATATATATATATATATATATATAAAATATATATATAGAAGACATCAAATATATGAGGCAAGATATATGCAATTATGTAGTGAAGAAAAAAAAAACTTGAATAACTCAATATATTTTATATTAGAATCCTCAAAGTAGCTGCCCATTGGTTTGCAGACAGCACTGCAAACCCTTGGCCTTCTCACAATGAGCTTCTTGATGAAATCCTCTGAAATGGTTTTCACTTCACAGCTGTGCCGCGTCAGGGTCAAAAAATGCCAAAAGTGCAAATCATGGTTTAAAGTAAAGAGTGGCTGCTTTTATTATTAAAGTTTTGAGTTATTTTGAATATATTTTGTTTACTGCATTCCATATGTGTCCAATCATAGTTTTGATGCTTTCAGTGAGAATTTACAATGTAAATAATCATTGAAATAAAGAAGAAAAAGAAATTAAAAAGCATTTACAAACTTTTGACAAGTAGTGTATATACTTACAAGTTACTATTTTGACATTGACCAGCAAGTTGGCATTCAGCACGAACATTAAAGGGCGAGGTCCTCCTTCCTCCAATAAATGCAGAATCTGACAGGGGGCTGGAGCTTCCTCCACAAGAACATCTATGAAAAAGTTATGTGATAAAACACATACAAGAGAAGTAACAATACATGCAAAACAATGCAAAAATACCTCCAACTTCTGTCTCTCCAGTGGTAATTAGTAATGGAGGCAGCTCATCCACATTATCTGGCAGGAGACTGGGGATCATTCTCACAGAAGAACTGATAGCAGAGAGCAAGGTGAAATCCCAGGGACCAGAAAGGAGTGGTCGTTCAATTTCTGCAGCAACAGTTGTTTCAGCAGTAGATTGGCCACTACTTCCAGTGTCGGACTCAGCTGGGCTCGGCTGAATTGAGTTTGACACATTTACTTTGAATTACAATTACACAGAATATTTTAAAATTTGTCACAGTGTTTAATAGCCTACTGTTTGGTCAGGCGTGAATTCTCCACTTTTACGGCTCGCCACAGAAAGCTTTGTAGTGTCTGCAAATTCTCCATTAGGTAAAATTCCATCTGCAAACCACACGCGTTTCTGCTCCCGTGGACAATCTGCCAACAGAGAGGAAAGGTTAGTTTGTGAGGAACAAATGAACACAGCATTTTTCATTTAAACTGCCTTACTTTCATTGGTTGGGTGCTTGAGAACAGACACAGGAACCATGACGGTGGGAGGAGGAGAGTTCAAAGTGCCTGCGGCGCGGGCCTGCTGCAGAGGTGGGATTGTACTGCAGTATTCAGATGGGATGTTCGGGTTTGGACTGGGCCCGGTAGGGCTCATCATCCGCTCCAGAGCTTGGGCTGTTGACAATATACATGGCATAAGTTACAAAGCTTCAGTTTTGTTTTGTCAAGCACTATAAAACAAGTAACATAAATCATGCATCTTTTTATGAAAGTTTTGATGAAATTATGTGTAAAGACCAATAGTGGTATCAGCAGAAAAATGTAATAAAATATTATTTAAAAAAAACATTAAAAAAAAAAAAAAAAAAGTAGAAAATGCCTTGGAAAATGTTGACCTTCACGCCAAAAATTAATTAACCATAGATTTTATTTTTGCCAAATCACTACACAGACATACCCAAAGAATGCAATCAGAAGATTTTGAAAAGGGGAGATGGACACACATATGCTTTCTGTAACAGTGGATACATGGGATATAAATTAATGAATTTGGGTGGACTTGAAACGTTCACCAAATGTGAGACTAGTGCCCTGACTATAGCACAGTCTCTCTTTAACACCCCCAAGTATCCCACTGAACTGACCATGTAGGCTATGGGAAGGCCCGACGCGGACCGCAAAGTTCATTGGTCTACCATTGGACAGTTAATCTCAAGAGGACAACAACTGTCAAAACCATTGTCTTCAATCAATACATATGACAGAGCTGAACTGGACATTTGCCCCAAAATGTCAGCAGTGCATGAATGACCAGTAAAAGACTATACTAAAACATGACTTGCAGATAGCATGTGCTTTAATACAGTGGCTTATGAATAAAGGCTAACATAGGGGGTCACATTACTTCAAGGAAACATCAATAACAAACGCTTCCTCCATGATCGGTGGCCTGGGGTCCTAAAATTGCCAAGTCAGCACTGGGCTAGATTACATTAAGTATTTCAGCAGTTTTACAAATCCAGTGTAAATATTTGCTTTTAAAAAGGCAGGGATAGACGATAGATGAGACACTTGATGTTATCACTCATGTATTATAAATTGGTTTTGTTCAAATCTGTTTAAAGCATCTAAAATAACAAACTCAACTTATATCTTACCTCATCCTTACCCTTGTAAGTAGAACTCAAGTCCAATCCAGAATAGTGAAATAACAGCTCACATCTTTGCCTTACTTCTGTCACAGATTCTCTGCAGCTACTGTCTGATGCTAGCCTGCTAGCTTAAACAGGGTTTGTGCAATGAGGCTCAAAGGTAGCTGGTATGCAGGAGAGATGAGAAAAACAAGCGGATGTCGCAGCTACAAGAAACAGAGCACCTCCTTCTTCTTAATATAGACACACAGCATCGCATGGCCACTGTGTTAGGCGATTGCTCCACCACACATCCAAGGACAAATGCTAGTGTCCTACTATAATTCTCCCATCTCTCCCTCCCATCTCTCTTTTAAAGCATTTATTTCTGCAGTCTTTGAGACATGATTGTTTATCATCAATGTATTTTAAAGATATAGGAATACTGACGTGATACATATGACAACTATTTCTTTACTTATCACAGGAATTAATGGTTTAGAGCATGACTTGCATAATACATGTTCCTGACTATAAAATTTAATTGATTGTCCAGACACAGATTACCACACTCTGAAAAAAAGGCTTTTTCTTTACTTATACATTTTTCAGGTAAAAATACATAATACAACTATGCTTCTTCTGGCAAAATGCTTAAAAAGACAATAAAAATATACCACCTTCAATAAAAAATATTGATATTTTTAGACATTCTAGCTGATAAAAGCATTACTGATCTCAGCTATCAATTTCCATTGGGATAAATTAAGGTACTATTGCAAGGAAAATGGTCTACAGCTAAAGTAGTTGCATCTGTAATCAAGAGCCTTACCACGTTGTATTGAATCAAAACAGATGACACATACGCGAGCCTCTTTCTGAAGGTACTTCAGCTTGGACTTTCTGTTACAGCATACACCACAATATACCTGCCACAATGAAAAGAGAGGAAGCAATAACCATGTGCCTGTACAATGTTCTCGAGAACATGCAATGTATCCATGTAACCATTACAATTTTGTATAACTTTAAATTGATTTATTTTTCCTACATCCCTAGGGATCTAGGAGAATTAAAAAAGAACTGCTGACTCCACAGTACAGTGCTTCCTTGGTGCCAAGGACTTAATCTGCTCTCTGAGCCATTTCTAAAAGTGGCTTCCCAGGTAGTTATCACCATTCAGTCAATTTCATTAATACCATAGCAACGGTTTGGAAATTACATCTAAGGAAACTATTACCTTCCCACATGCTCGACAGTGATGCCTCCTTCTGGTGAATGTAAACTTCTGAGCACAATTGACACAGTTTGGAGCTTCTGCGTCAGGCATCCATGCAGGCTGCTTGTTCCCCGGCTCCTCCTCCCCCTCCCTTTTCCACTCTGCACAATGTACACTGCCAGTGATGGCCTCTCCAGGATATGGTGGAGGCTCTGACAGCTCATCATAGCCTGGACAGTAACTGTCATGGTCCTGAGGGCTATGCACATAGCTACATTCACTGAGGTCATTCGGCTCCTCTACTGGACTGTACATTGTGGGTGAAGTGGACTTGATCTCAGACACCCCTGGCTGTGATGTAGATCCAATGGTGTTTTGAAGTTGCTCCCCTTCTGCTGGTTGTGGTCTGGAGGTCTGGCAGAAAAGCATTTTAGGCCGAGCACCTCCATGTTCAGTGCTACTGCTATGCTGGGACTGGAATGTGTTGCTGGTTGCCAAACTGTTTACCCCAGGAGGACTAGAAGAGCAGTCTGACTGAGCACCATCTATTAGATTTCTGTCCACAGACACGAATATTGTCCTGTCAGCTTCTGGGGAAGCAAGACTATCAAAAGTATCACCGTTGGCCTGAGTACAAATCGCCACCTCTTCACCCTCAACCTTTTTCTGTTCATCTGGAATAGACTCAAGTACGGGGAAATCTCCAGATGAGCTGAAACAAGAAACACTATTGACTTCTTCTGCCTTGCTATGCACCTGAAGAAATGCATCCAACTCCTCATCTGTGACCAGTATCTCAGGCTGGTCACTCTCAGGTAAATACTCAAAGCCAAACTCAGAAGGGTTGACTGGACTGGGTTCTGTGTGGTCAGGTAGGACAACATCTGAGGGAGCACTATCGGTGGACAGTCTGACATCTGCCTCATGGAGACTTATGGGAGACTCGGACGGTTCCTTTGAGCTTTGCTCCAAATGATCTACAGTGGACAGACTATGCTCAAAATCACATTCCACTGTCTCCACATGATTTACTAGAGACCCACACATAGACACAGCTAAAGGCAAACACGACAAACTAATCGGCTGACAGTTTGATGACTCGATTTGAGTCTCTTCCTCACACTCTTCATGTGAATATTCATTAGTTTCCACTTCCTTGCAAGAGCTTGTTTCATTTATCTTCTTGCACTCAACAGGCTGTGGACCATCCTCTTCACATGGATTCAAAGAACTCTCCTCTGTTTGGCAGGGAGGTGCCAATTCTTCACATTCAACTGACTGAGTTATCTGTTCTTGGAATGAGTCCAAAGCAGACTCACTAGACCGGTCTGTTGCCAATGGAAGAATGATGTCCAAAGAGGCCAAATATAAACTCTGCTCCTCCCCTTGAGCAGAAAGTTGATCATCCGTAGTGCTTTCACGTATTGTAGTTTCACCATTCCCTGCAGTATTCTTTCCAGGAACAAGAGGTTGGTCAAAGTGTACAAGCAATGCCTCTTCCTCCTCCATCTGCCTCTCCACCATGTCCAGATCACTGAAAGCATCGTTGTTGTTCATTAGGATAGCAGAGCTGGTGTCATTTACAAGGTCACAGACTGGCTTTAGAGCTCGATCTGGACAAGGGGGAGCAGAGCTTTTGACTTGCGTACGATTGACAGAGGAGAGAAGGTCCACGCATGTGAGTGGTTGAACTTTGCCCTCTCTTCCTTCTGTAGTGTGGTTATGGTTAATGAAGCGCTCGGGGAAGGGGGAGGCAGAGCCATAATGAAGCAAGTTGAGGTCAGGGAGGGTTGTAGAAACAGTGGATGTTTCTGATGAAGAACATGAGGAGGTTGCAGTGGAGAAGGGACAGTAAACTGTCGGCTTCAGGTACACTGGATTGCATTCAAGTTCTTCTTTAGAAACAAACAAAAGAAGAAATGATAGCATTACTAAAATGATTCTTACTACACATTTATTAGGCCATTATAGGAAGTAATGTTATGATCTCACAGGCTTACCAGAACTTAGCTCAAAGTCATCAAGGAGTTTGTCCAGATCACATACAGCAGCCTTAAAAAAGCTGTCCATAACGAGCTTGAACGCTTTAACCTTTAGCAAGACTCCTAAAGATGCAGAGTGCAAATTACACGCGGAACACAGTTATGGTCACGTCATCTAACAATGTAAAATCATAACTGATGTAGGAATATTAGATACTTATTAAAACGGAAAGTAGAAATGTAAAAGAATGAAAAATAAAAAAGGGTTCAACAATATTAATTCGAGAGCAAAAAGTAAGAACCACAGTAACTTGAAGATAACGCAGTGATTAACATGGTGAGGATAGGCAAAAGAAAATGAACTTCTATGTTTTTTCTGAAGTACCTACGATCACCAACTAGCAAAATGGTTAAACTGGTATTAATGTCAAGCCTTGCTAAAAAAAGTGTTTACAACTAAATGTTGAAAGGATAGTCGAAAGATGATAAACTCGAGCTTGCACACTAGCAATGGAATAAAATACACACGTTTAACATTTTGTTGCCAAGTACAATATATTACGTAAACTTAAACTTAAGCCAGCACATCCCCTTTACAATAGACTTATTTTCACAATATACTTTGAGTTGTTCAAACATTGATGTTTAACAGACGAGCTAGTTAGCAGCTAACGCTAGAGTTGCTAGCCAGTTGAGGCTATCATAACGCTAACTATTTTTCTAAAATCCTTACCGGTGCTCCATAAATCAGACAGACAAAGTCTCCGGTGCTTCTATTCACAAGCGCTACTGTCAAACATTGACATGACAACAAGTCCTTCATAGAAGAGACAGATAAAGTTGCAAGGGAAGGCAGTGTTATCCGTTGGATTTGTTTAATTTGGAAAAGTGTACAATCTCCACTCAGACGGCCATTTTGAACTGTGAGGTCACAGGACCAACAGGAGCAAGACGCATATGCGCAACCCGTTTACCAAAGCGTCTTCTTCTTTTTGTTGTTTTTACTGCGGTTGGCAACTACCTTAAAGAAGCATTACCGACACCTACTGTTGCGGCGTATGGGTCAAAGTTTAGACCCACAATCTAACAGTGTGCTCAAATATACTACTACTACTACTTATAATAATAATAATAATAATAATAATAATAATAATAATAATAATAATAATAATAATAATAATAATAATAATAATAATAATAATAAAATGAAATAAAAGGTAGAAAATCTATCTATTATCTGTGAGAAACACCTGTCTGCTCTAAAAATCCTACAAGTTCCCCACTCTATTACCACAACCCAGGATGTTCCTCAAAGTGAATTCTACCTCACACAGACCCGTCCCATGCTTCTTTATCAGACACAGTGTACTGTTGAGCACACAATGTCCCAGCCTAAGTCTAGTTATTAAAAGCTCATCCGTCCTTCTAAAGTACTCTTGCTGAATATGGAAATTAAATACTGCAATAAGAACTGTTTTCACCCTTTGCTCCCTTTTTAGGTCTAGGAGGCGCCAATCAACAATTGGGGACGCAGGTAACCAAGGAGGCACAGCAGGGAACACTGTAGCAGGACATAGCTGCAGATTAAAAACATGGCATTCCTTGGCTAACAGATTTCCCACCTTTCCAAAGGGGTCTCTCTGGCTTTTCCTGTACTTAGAGCAATCCAAAAGCACTTCCTTGGTAAGATGCAACTCACAATGACTCCTTTGATGAATCAAACAGTTTACAGTGATTTTCCTTCCTCCTCGGGTCATGAGGAATTTCTCCCATCTTGACCTGTAAGGCGTTGGAGACATTTAGAATGCAGCACAACACACGCTCAGGGCATCAAATTGTTTTCACAAAGAAGTGGCTGCTGCCACACAACCATAATCTCTAATAGAGTCTCTTTTAGGCCAGGCAACTCGCCCCCCATACTCTCCCGGCCACACATCTCATAACATTAATCATCTTTTAACATTTGCTTTCAGTCTTATATATTTATGCCTTCCATGCCTGGCGTGAGTCAAATATGAGCCCCAAGAACTTAAAAGAGCTTACACTCTCAATTTCTTCACCCTACAGCTTTATCTTTAAGGTCTCACTCACTTTTCTTCTGATAAAGAACACCAGTTTATTTTTTTTCCACTGAAAATCTAAACCCCCGATCAAACCCCACTCCACCACATCATTCATAGCATCTTGTACCTCACTAACTAAACTCTCAATCTTCCTCCTTCTCTTCCACAAAGCACAATCATCTGTGAATAAGGACCTTCCAATTCTCCCAGGAACTGCAGAAAACACATCATTAATCATAATGACAAAAAGCAAAGGATTTATCGTGCTGTCTTGGGGTGTACCATTGTCTATTGTTTACTGACTAGATAATGTAGATCCTATTCATACTTCATACTCTTTTCTTTCCCTGGGCTTTCCTGATGACATGTTCAAGCCTAATGACAACATCAGTTGTATTTCTCACTTTCATGAAGCCACTCTCATATCTGGCGAAAACGCTACGCTTTTCCAACTCAAAGGAGAGCCTTTCAGCTATCATTTGTTCCATCAACTTGCACAGGTTTGATGTGAGAGTGATTGGCCTGTAGCTACCTGGCTTAGACGAATCTTTCCCAGGCTTTCTGAGTGGTATAATTACTTCCTCTTTTCAGGTGCAAT
Organism: Periophthalmus magnuspinnatus; assembly: GCF_009829125.3. Taxonomy (NCBI): domain Eukaryota; kingdom Metazoa; phylum Chordata; class Actinopteri; order Gobiiformes; family Gobiidae; genus Periophthalmus; species Periophthalmus magnuspinnatus. The sequence continues at coordinate 17,268,648 of NC_047148.1, forward strand.
AGAGCTCCCCCTGGATCCATACTCTGTTAATTAGACACAATAGCTTTTTGAGTGCCTTGCTACCGAGGTTCTTCAAAATTATGTAACAAATTTGGTCATTTCAGTGGGCTGTTGACCCCTGGAAATCAGCCATATTGACAAAATCACTCATCATTATCTTTTGACATGTTCTCTAACAGTTTTCATCAAAAACACTTAAAACTTGGCCAAAAGACACAAACCCCATGTGCAATAAAATATTAATTTCAATTTCAAACTGATCAATAACACTAACAATAACTCAGTAAGTTCTATGATTTAATGTTAGCTGCTAAGTCATTTGTGAGCTTCTTATGTGATGTTTTGTGCTGTTAGACCTGGATATGCTGATGTGCTCATTGTGTGAGCCCAGTGCATGGTGGTGGAGCCTGTTTTATAGGAGCTGTGCTGTGACCCAGTGCTGTGTGTTATATCTGCTGCATCCTGACTCCAAGTCCCTCATCCTTTCATGGTTTAGTAGTCCATTATTTGAGGTGGTTATGCCCTGTAATAGCTTATGATTGAAGCAGACAAGTTGCACACTGTAGAGTGGTCAGACAGACTGCTTCATTCTTGCAGCACCTGACAGAACTGGAAGTTTTAACAGAGTTAAAAATGACTGTTGGGACAAAGGTTTTCAGAGAGAATTGATAATAGAGTGCTGTTATTTATGCGCCCCATGGCCAGTGGGGCCCGGTGATACAGGGGGAGCCGTAGGGAAGACGAGCTTGTGCCATCTGGGGCCCCCTATGCCTCTGAGCCACAGTATAGAATATTTTATGAATTGAATTGCTAATTACCAATTAATGTAATTTCACATCTGAATGGATAAAAATATTTCCCAACAAAGGCAGTGCCAAAAGATACTTGTCACTTGTGTTACAAAACGGTCCTTGGTCTGAATCGGTGAATTTGGTGAGTTTAATCTTATTTTATTTTGTGATCAGATTTAAATATAAATAAATACATGAGTAAATAAATACATGTACGCTAAATACATGATTCAATATGCGCGTGGAGGATCTTAGGTCTTAGAGCACATTACATCATTTTATGTGGCCCTCAACATGGTAAATTAAAAAGTATGATGGTCATTTTATTAAGAGATATGTCATTATACAGCCATATTTTTTTACATCTATGCAAATAAATATGCAATATTTGAAACATGAATAAGTAATACAGAAACAATGAATTAACAAGCTAAAAAAAAGTAGTTACATCTATTTTACATGTGGCCCTTTGAGGGCAGCCGTTTTGCTCATGTGGCCCTCGGTGAGTGTTTGACACCCCTGTCTTAGAAGATCTACTACTCCTGTCAATCATGTTTTCTCTGAAAACTACTAAGATATTAAACATGTTTAGTAACCGGTGAGTTGGCTTAAACTAGGACCACACCAGAATTGATCCAGGACTAAACAAGGACTAAATAGGAGGACTGGCCTAAATCAGGATTAAAGCAAGATTAAACAAGGACTCAATTATATTTAATCACAAAATAAAATAAAACTGAAACTTTTTATAGGCATTCCTCCTGGACCTTTAAAAAAAAAAATCACATTTTAGTGATATTGGCTTCAGCTTTGAATTTGGAGCGGTCAAGATCTATTATTTACCAAAATGCCAAAAACAGAAATCTTAAATCTGATTTTCATTTGTGCATAGCTTGTTACCATAATAATAATGCAAGTTTTGGTTAGTTGATTTATTTATTGAGACAGTCAGGCGTGTTAGTTGTATAAGGAATGGGGCTAAAATGATCACTGTGGTGGCGAGCTCATGCTTACACATTCCTCTCCAGAAGATGGCGGTAATGTGCCATCGACTCTTCAGGCTCACTACCGGTGAAGCCAGAAGGAGAACAAACTGAGAGAAGTGAAGAAGGAACAGGAACAAACACAAAGCAGAAAAAGCCAACTCCTGTCTATAATGGCAACTACAAGGCGACTTGGCAAGGTAAGTTGTCTAAAGTCATCCGCAAACACATTAAACAACGTGAACCATCTTTTCTGTGTAAGCTGTAGCAAGTCTTGGTCATTTGAAGTGCTCAGTTGGCCACTCGAAATCGAAAGCATGATCACAGCCCCTAACCGACAGAATTAACCAAGTGCTTTTTATTTAAGTTAAGCGCCTACAAACCACTATTAAACCAACACATTACGTTTGTTGATGATTGAATTGGTGGTTTTGGTTAATAGTAAACCTTTGTTGGAATTACACAGCACAGTGTTTTACGCACTGTCACTGCAGCAGCTTGCCAAACATGGAGCCTTTTGGGGTAGGGTTGTGTTACGTCAGAGGCTCAGATCTTATACTGTAGGTATCATAGGCTGCTGATACAAACTTCTGGACACAATTAGATAGAATACAACAGACCTAGAGATACCTTTTGTAAAGCATGCCAACATTTGTATGAATTCTCTTCAAAACCATAATATGTATTCTAGTTACTTTTTTAAAAACGTAGGCAAGGCTAGACAAGTTTGTTTGTATAGCACAATTTGTACACATCAATTCAAAGTGCTGTACAGAATAAGAAAGACATTAAAATCACAATACAACAAATCAAAACATAATCACAAATAATCATCATAAAGTTAACATTAAAGGAGAAAAGTGCAGAATAAAAACCTTTCGAAACGTATTGACACTTTTTTTCATATCAAGAAATGTATGTTTTTTAAGGACAATCCAGAAACAGACATGAAATTCAAAAGCGTTTTTATTTTTCAAACCAAATACAGTAGGGATTATTCTTTTGTAACTTAAATTAATTGTTAGAGCAAGTCGATTTGTGTGGTGGTAAGAATGGACAGTCAGATTTAAATTTAAATTGCTCATTTTATTTCAGTAAAACAAATTAAACATATGCTTTATTCAAGAAAGGTTTGGATATAAATTATGTTCTATGACTCTGCCATAACCTAGTTAATTTACTCCATTTAAATTGGCACTCATCTGAATTTAAAGTAATATCATGTTGTCTAATTGAGGTTTAGGCACACCAAAAATGTTAGTAAAGGTACGAGTGGGATGAAGTAAATTTGTTCTTTTGAGATCTTCAAAGCTCAGCTTTAAACACACTAACCAGGCTAACCTTTGAGTTGCTTTGCTTTGAGTGCTTATACCAGTCTTAATATGTTTATTACTGCTCATATTGCTTAATTTTTGTTCCGTATTTTGTAAAGCACCTTGTTCTCCTTTAGGCTGTTGAAAGGCACTATATAAATGAACTTTGATTTGATGTGATCCAAGTTCAGTTACAAAGACTGCTGATTTATTCTTTACAAACCTGTTTTTGTTCTTCTATAGGAACTTGAAGATATTCGGAATTCAGGAATACAACATTTTCGTAACTTAATAGTGGATGAAACTAATATTTTGAACTGGCAAGGCCTTATCGTTTCTGTAAGTACAGGACCAGAGATTTGTCTTTCCCAAATACATATGTAAAATACTGACATATTTCTGTATAATCAGGATTGTCCACCATATGACAAAGGAGCTTTTCGAATTGAGATAGTCTTTCCTGCAGAGTATCCCTTTAAACCACCAAAAATCACATTCAAAACAAAAATTTACCATCCAAACATTGATGACAAGGGCCAAGTCTGCCTACCCATCATAAGTCCTGAGAACTGGAAGCCAGCCACCAGAACCTTCCAAGGTATGAAAGCTGTCAAATTTATCCAGTAACACAACTGCTAACACTTCCTGTCCATGGTTTATATGAAGACCTCTAAATGTCTGTGTAAATTAAAATCATACAATGCACTGATCACAACACACACTCTTATTATTTGATGAATATCATGTTTTAGATATAAACAATGGATAATACAAGAGTGAATTATTGAAGATCATTTTTTCTTCAGTCAAACTATCATTTAATGAATTCTTTTGTAAATCAAACTTGAACTCTTGTAGAGTGAAAAATACAAACCTGCCATAACCTGGTTACATAAGTGTACACACTGCCAATGAAGTTCCATCATTCAAAAAGGATTTCCTACTTGCATCTTTCTGCAGAGGTCATGGTTCACAAATGGTTTGCAGATCAGCAGAGGGATCTCTGTTCAAAGTCCTCAGCCTGTGAACAGCTACAAATAATCCCCAAAGCATTAAACATCCACATTGAAGTTGGTCATCATCAAGTGTAAAAAATATAAATCTCCATAACTATGGTGTTACCAGAGTCTGGACACCTCTTGAACAAACAATTAACCCAAAAAGGTATCGAAAGGCCTACTGCATTCCATGCATATAAAGTTCATTATATCTTCTTTTTGAAAGACATTCGTAGTGTATATGTGACATAAATTTTGGCTCTGTGAGCTCTATAAATTTAATCTCCATTCTTTGTCTACATGTTCTGTTTTAGTCATAACTGATTAAGACTACAAGCCAAATAAATCAAATCCAAAGTAGTTTTAATAAAGTGTCTGTTGAAGGGTGTGTACTCCCTTTTAACCCAGTTACATTCTTTACACTTTTCTCAAAAGATTTCCATTTCTTTTACACATCAGCCCGAATGGTAATGAATATGCAAACACCTGGCCACAGTAACATTATACTATGTTCTGTGCATTAAAATACTGAATAATTAAACTAATGAATAACATGTCTCGTTTCCTTTTTCTCTTGTCTCCTGTAGTGATTCACTCTCTTGTTGCTCTGGTGAACTCCCCAGAGCCTGAACACCCGTTGAGGGCTGACCTGGCAGAAGAATATACAAGAGATAGGGCGAAGTTTATGAGGAATGCTGAAGAATTCACAAAAAAATACAGTGAAAAACGACCTGTGGACTGAGAAGACAACAGTGACACAAGTGTCATTTTGACTCTTCATGTGCCCACATACAGGGAGTTTTTGCGGTCAATCATTTGGCACATGCCACTCTGACAACAATGACTGTATTGGCACGTTATTGCCACCAGGGGTTGTTCTTAACTTTAGTTTTTAAGAAAAGCAAATAATAAGATTTTTTCTTCTTGCATTTTATTTTCAGGTTTTAAACACCAAGTGAATTCAAATGGGTTGTAATTGTAGGGTCAATTTTAGAATTTTATGGGATTACTGTCTTCTCTGTTACTTTGTTGCCTCTCTTACTTCATAGCCCCCTCAACACACAACATATTTCTTTTCTATTCCCATTTGATGCAATGTTCTGCGACACATTTCTGCATAATATAAGTAAGATTTATTGTAAAGAAAAGTAAAATTTATAAAAAAAAAAAATACTGCAAACTTCATGTTTTCTGTTATGTTTAATTTTCCAATAATAGCTGGTGGGTTACGACACTAAAATAATCTAATTGGGCATTCCCCGTGTCTCAAATTTTGCCAACATTTATACTAAAAAGCATCACATACAAACTTTGATTCATGTTTATTTTAATTAGGGTTACAGTGAAAGACCTTGATGTGAGGTAGCATTTTTGTAGCGCTAAATATTTATCTTGTTGGATGGAAATGGTCTCTGTAACAAAATGAAGGGCACACCTTGGGGCAGAGTTATGGCCCAGGTTGCTGTGGCTTATTAAGGGATTGGAAGTTTACTTTTTAAACTGAGGGACTGGGGCAGGGACTTTGATGTCCTGTCCCTTCTCCAGTTTCTTTTCACAGTCAATCAGGTAGTTGACTCCATCAACCAATAACTGGACCAGCTCCACCTGAACACAAAGAACAGATTTAGTCAATTTAAACTACAGAATAGAATACTGACCTCATCAACATAGTGGTAATCAAGAGTTGACCTCAGATTTGCCCAGGCGATCATTGTTGGAAATGTCAAACGTATCTCCTGTGGCAGCTGTGTCTACACCGCCAGTGCCTCTTTTCTGCAGCCTCAGGTTGTCCAGTATTTTGGAGAACCTTGCGTCCTGCATTAGATATTCAGATGAAATAGCATGCCATGAAGATTACTACCTATTTTTTGATAACATGATGCCAATATGTGCGTTACCTTGCTTAGTTTTGGCAGCCGAACATGAACTCCTGCTCTAAGACCAGTGCCCAAATTGGAGGGGCACGTTAGGATGTATCCGAGATTCTCATTCCACATGAATTCCCAGCCCCTCTCTTGGATCAGATGCTCCACCTTTAGGAATTAACATACCACTTATATTTGTGGGTCAATGTTTCCCACAAGTACTACTGAGACTATGGTAGAGTATTTGGAGTATTAACTTTTTCTTTATTTGACCTTTATTTACTTTTTTTGTATGGTTTTATAATCCCCACTGTGGGACTAAAAAAGGCATATCTTATCTTAATACAGTATAATTCTTCAGACCAATTTATTTGTTCAGTAATAATGGTGGTAGTAGTCCGATTGGTTTTGGTATATAGTCTCATCTATTAGTGGGAAACACTTAAGGTATAAAGACAAAGGTGTACTTATTTAAGCTACTGTATATTTCATTAATGTTTCTATTCTCTTTACCTGTTTGAGTCCTCTGCAGAACCTTTCAAACACCCTCTTCATGTTGCCACCCTTCTCCATGGAGATGACTCTGGTGTGGTCCTCCTCGTTGATCCAGATTAGGAAGGTCTTCTCGTTGTTGTGCCTTAGGAGAACAGTAAGGGACGCTAAATTGTACCTCTTGAGGTAAAACACTGCAGTCATTTTTGAGCATGACTAATCCAAATCAGTCTCTCTTACTGTCACTATGTAATATCATGCGGCATCTTTTATAAGTCAGAAAAGCTACATTTAACATTTTGCTGATGGAATTTCACACTGAAAATTACATGCAGCAGAGCATGCCCACCCTACCAGATGCCCCTGGCGTCTGGCCAGTCTCTGGCCATAAAGGCACATGTCAATAATGGAGACACAGGCTTGTCAAACAGGAAGTGGTCCTGGGATCAGTGGAGAGGGTAGAGACAGGTTGAGAAAGGAAAAGGGACAGAAGGACTGAACTATAGTGATTGTATCCTCTACCAAAACTCAACTAGTTTTCTGTTACAGTAATTGTACATTCGAAGGGATTTACATGTTCTAGCCTTACCAGATCCCCCTGGAATCAGGCCAGTCACGAGCCATAAAGGCCGAGGTAAGCAATGGAGATACAGGTTTGTCAAAAAGAAAGTGATCCTGGCAGCATGGATGTATTGGAGGAGAAACAGTGTGATGCTTAAATGTGGGAGCAGCTTTTTGGGTTTACATGTAATGCTTTATTCACTAGAACTTTGACTATAGTAACAGTTGTCATATTTACTGACAAATTCTTGGATTATATTTGTTTGTGCTTGTGCGTATGGTTTAATAGGGAGAGTATGATTTGTTCAAACTTACATCGATCAGTTGCTGCTGCTCCTGCTCTGTCATGTCACCTAGACTGTAGTAACGGCCAGCTAAGTCACCTTTCAAACCAGCCAAGGCCGTCACCACCACACGCTCCACCTCACGGCGCTCAGCTCTGGAGCAAGCTGGAGGCAGGCTTAGACCACGGATACTACGGCCCGTACGCACACGAGAGGACAACACATAGTTCTCATCAAATATGCCATTGGTTATCTGGGCAGAGGAGACTATATTAAACACTGGATCAGAGGTAGTGATGTAGATTTGAAAAGTAGAAAAAGCACCTTTGATGCATCCAGGTCAGTTGGGTGTTTCATGGTTTTTGGATCATAACCGTTATGTCTGTCGATGATCACAGGAGTGAAGAGGTCAGAGAACACCTAGAGCAAAGGTTCAAACAAAAATGTAGGACCGGTATTGTAACACACACCACAGCAAATAAAGTAGTGTAAAGTTGTCAAACCTCATAACTTTCTTCATCACCAGCAACGCAGCCCACAGTCTTAATAAATGGGTGGCCTGGGTTGTCCACTCCAGTCTGAATGCTCTGGTCCAGAGTCCAGTTGTTGGGAGTGACCTTGTCTCTCAGTTTGGCATAAATAGCTGGAGTCAGGGCGGAAGCCATGCAGTTGTTGTGTTTCCTCAGATCTGGGTAGTCAGAGCTAAATCCAGGAACACATGTAAAAGTCATTGTCAGTGTATGGCTACAAATCCATATATGTTTAATATGTTCTAACAGTCTTTATAGATTTTATTTACACTAAAGAACTGTTACAGCGTTGTTATTTGTAACTAAAAAAGCACCAAGAGGCTGGTATTGGTTCTTTCCATAAAGCTAATAGAACTATAACGAGAAGAGGAAATCTGTGACATTGAGAGTGAGTCAAAGGCAACACAGATGAAACTTGAGAATGTCAGGGATCCTGCAGAACTGCTTCTGCTTTAACCTTTGAGCCTTTTGCACGAGATGTTTACTTGAGGCATGTATTCAAATATGTATCAAATATGTACTAATCTTGATAATGTCATTATTTTTGTCAGCCATGAGTTTTGAATAAGACTTTAATAAGCTTTGAATGTGTAGTACACGCTTAAATTTTCTGTGTTGTTTGTGTCATACCTGGGAGGATACAGCTTCGTCTTTGCCTCAGCAGACAGAGAGCCACTCTCGCTTAACAGGAAGCCAGTGGCCATAGTTCCAGCACCCAGGCCAGCCAATAGGATGGCCTTGTTGCGGCCTGAAATCAGGCGTGTGAAAGAGCTCGCCATCCTTTTTGTCTTTTTAGTCAAAGAGCTGGAGAACAATTATTGAGGAATTAATGACATTGACATGTACAACTGGTAGGCAGATTTGCACTGGTCTGATGCAGTACAGTAACAAGCTTAGGAGGAGAAGGGGAGGGGAGCAGATCCTCTTTAGCCTCATTATCACCCACCGTACAAAATGACAAAGATGAGATGAGCTCTAGAATAGTAATACATTTTCAAAATGTTTACCATAAATGGCAGTTGGATAGATGGTATAAATATTACATCCAATTTATATTTGTCTTTTTTTGTTGCCACTTTGACTTTGTCCTTTTTTTGAGCAAGCATCAAGAACATCATTAGTAATAATACCCTCAGTTTGAGCAGGTTTTTGCTGAGCCCTTCGAGGGGTCCCCTTATCAGGAAGTTTTATCAGCTAAGGAACCTTTGGCAGTTCTTTTCTCTCAGTGGTTATGCTAATATACACCACAGAACTGTAGTAGTCTGTTCGTAGGTTATATTTATAGATCACTGTGGGGCTACAAGTTCCAAAGTTGTAGTGCCAAGCCATCTCTGGCGCACAGCTCAGTGACATTTTGGACCTGTTACAGGACTAGACCCTCGTGACAGAAACGGAAGGTCAGAACAGCAGGCATTTTGTGTCTTATTTGTTTTGCTTTTTTCCCCCACAGTTTAGCATTAACAAAAGTTGTGTGGCAGTCTGTGAAGATTTGTGTGAATTTCATGATTCTGGTAACTAAACTAGAAGGTGACAATTTAAGGATGAAAGTCCCCCCTCTGTGACCTTTCACCTCCCCAACAGCTCACAGGACATACTAACAAAAACACACGCTAACCCTCAAGATTAAAGTTTACTGTAGCATTTTAATTCATATGTTTTTAGTATAAAACACCATGCTATTTAATTTGTATGTAGAAGAATTAGCAATGAAGAAATTGAAGGTACAATACCTGTAGAGTGCTGTTCGGCCTGTAGCAGGAGGGCTCCAGTTAAAGAGCTTTTCAGCTGCCTCCCATAAGGGCTACGCCCCCACAGAGGATTAGTTACTTGAAGCCAATCAGTGATAACCGTACAGGAAAGTCTGAGCACAGCCTGTGAGAGATACTGCTGCCCTCTTCAACCTTGATCTTTTGTAGCCATTACGTCCCCAACCACAAATGCCCCTTTTAACTCATAAGAATATTCGTTCTTTTTCAAGTTTTGCTTTTATTATCAACTGTACAAGGAAATGGCAATATTCATTATAATTAATAAATCATAGTTACACAGAAGTAAGAAAGCAATACTTAAAAATAGGATTGTAGACTTGCATATCAAATAAATACAAGGGAAGCCTGGCTATAGAAGACAGAAGGTGTAAACATGTTTTAAGAGTCTGATTGTCTGATACAGTTTACAAATATGAGACTATTTTCTAAATATCACTTAAATAAAAATAAAAAATATATTAACATTGCATTATCTTAGATTCCATTAGAAACCTTCAGAGGTACATTTAAAAAATCAGTACAAGGATCGTCAACAAAGAAGCCTCAGAATTTCAATAATTGTTTTGGGATGATGACCGACATGAAATTTAAGAGATATTGTTAGGTCTTAGGCCACAGATCATGCTTATATAAACATATTTTATAAATTATACTGAGTGTTAAAATAATGGCCATAGTATTTTATTATATATTCAATTTGGCTATTACTATGTAATACTAATATTTTGTATTGTTTGGGTTTTTTTTGTATTACAAACAAATACTCATTAATTCAAAAAGGCACATTTTCACCTGAGATCCTTAAAGACAGTGCAGATACGTGACACTTGCCTTAGTTTCCTCTTTTACAAAATGTAAGTTTGCTGTGCATTCAGATTCTCAGCTTGGAGGGACTCGAGGTTCAATGCTCAGTGAGAGCTCATAGAGTGTGTCTTCATCCATTACCAGTGATTTATCCAAAAGGAATTGTGTCACCTAGAAATGAGGAAATATTGCCTGCATTAACCCAAGTATTTACACTATGCACATCTTATTAGCCACAATAACCCATCATACCTTTGGTTGGTGCTCTATCCTGTAGGGGGCTTGCTGAAACTGACGAATCTCTCGGATAATATGAGATATCTAGTGCAAAGAGCAAAGAACCAATTAAGTATCTTTTTGAGATAACCAGCATTGCAAAATCGATTGATTTGTTTACCATCCTCATTTTGGAAAAGTTCACCAAACCCTCCTCTGTGAAATTAGGTGTTCCTTCCTCAATAAATGCCAGGTCTGTGAGGTACATGCCCAAATATGGGACGCATGGAGGATTACAGCTGCAAAGATTAAAAAGAGTATAGTTTTTATTTTATTAGAAATTAGGGATGGAGCATTAAGTATCATTGTTTATTTAAAAATATATTTCTTTCTGTATGTACTTTTTCAGTGTTTCTCTGAGATTTTTAAACCTTCCTTCAGATGATACTGTCTTTTGTAGTCTGTCCATAAGTGCCTTTGTCTAAAAAAAACAGCAAACAAAACAAACAAACAAACAAAAAACTTATGAACAAATGAATACAACAAATAAGTGATCTTTGTAAAGAACATCCAACCTGTTTGCAGACTTTGGCCCATGTCTTTTTCAGTCTGTAGATGGCGCTACGGTTAAGGGCAGACGTGATCTCGAGCACACCATTGTAGTTATTGAGGCAGCGACAGATGTCAGCCACAGCTAACCACTTCTCTATGGAGCCGGCTCTGGAACCCACATCTGTATTGGCCATTATCTGAGAGGCCACCAGGTTACTCATCTGCAGATAATAGAGTTTTTTTCAGATTTAAGAGTAACCAGTGGGGAACAGATAAACCAAGGAAACTACTAAATATATACTAGAATAATAAATGTATTTAACATTTTAAACATTTAACATTTCTTTAGTAAGAGGATAATCGTTGAGGGGATCCTGAGAAAAGGTACAGCAGCATTAGCAGCAGTTGACATTTACAATATTTACAATATATAATGCATAAGACAAAACATGACACATAAGACACAGACACGTGCGCACACTAACATACAGAGCTCTATAAGTTAACCCACCCTCCCAAACTGTCCCAAGAATCTGGATTTTAAAACAGCATTCCTGAACAATGGGAGAGAGGTCAGTGAATGGATGGAAATTGAAAGAAAGTTCCAGCCAGTAGGTGCTTTGTGTTGAAATGCATGTTTACCTACTTCTTTTTTGATTCTGGGTGTATAAAAAGAGATGGTAGGTATGGCAAAGATTGTATGAGGAGCTAAATGGGATTAAATATTGTTTTAATTATAAAGGGTAATTGAGGTAGAAGCATTTATAAATAGGACTGTTACTGACGTCATTATGTTTTATGGATTACAATTATATAATTTGGAAATCAATGAAATCGTATCGAATCTTATTGTATCTAATTGATTTACCTCATTGAAGTGCTGACTAGTCTTCATGATGTAGGGGGTGCGCTCTGTCTTGTCAGCCTTCATCCAGCCCTGGCCCAGGAACTCCCTTTAAATATTGGACTATATCATCTCATTGTGTGAATTATCATCATTAGAATATTATCTTTAATGTCATTTTACCATATTATAGTTTATGGGTTAGGTATAGTAGGGCATAATATAAAACAGCTGTTTCTGATACTCACTCATAAGGAATACTTCTGAATACTATGTGGTCCAGCAGTGTAATTTGTTCTGCCAGTTCCATGGCAGAGAGCGATTCAAAACATTCAGTCCTGGGACTCTCTGCCTAAAATCACAAAATAACTTTGGTGGTTATATGGTTTAATAGCACTTGGTCTGTCAACACTTAGTGGAGTTCAATTGGTTGCATATACCAGGGTTAAGGGAACTTAGAACTATTCACAACTGCAGTATTGGTTCTCACATCAACACATTTTAGTGTAAAGCATCACTTTACCAATGTTTTAAAAATGTGTTTTCTTAATTTATTAGACTTTATTAGATTATTAATTTGACTATAATGTAATAGTGGTGGGATACTCTAATGTGTTACCAAAAAAGTACCTCTCTTACCGCAATGAAGTGAAGTAGGGGACAGCTTTTCTGTGTCAAAAACATATAATTTTGTCAACTGCGTGATGAATGTACTTCATATTTTGAATAGAGTAGCATTTTAATGTGGGCTTCAAATAACCCAGGCCACTGTAGTCTACTGACCAATTGTAATATGTCTTCAATCTTAAGCTGGCCATCATCTTGATCTTCTTGGGAAAGAGCACTGCAACCAAAGACACTGTTTTAAGTCATTCTAATTTTCTTTTTTAAATTGGGCTTTGGTTTTTGTAAAACCTCAAAATATTTGTTGTGGCTTTTCGCTCCTGAGGCAGAAGGTCTGGATCTTTAAGCACTTCTTCCAGAAGACAAATGACCCCCAACTTCAGTTCACAGTTCATTTCAAAGTCCTGAAAAAAGAAGAATGATAAAAAAATACAATTAGTTATTTTTACATATAGACACAGATTTCGTAGTGTCGAAGTAGGTTAAAACCATCCTGAAGTCAAACAGTCATACTTAAAAGCACAGGAAGAATATTAAATATTGATGACACAATAATAACTGCACAAAACAGAAAAGGCATTATTATTATTATTATTATTATTATTATTATTATTATTATTATTATTATTATTATTATCATCATCCTTATTGTCTTGATCTTAGCATCTTAGGGAGAATGTTTTCTTTTCTGCAGGAACACACCAAGCATGCAAGAAAGGAACCACACAGGGGAGTTGTTAGTATTAAAAAGATCAACAAAGGGGGTTAAAGTTCAGTGTCCTGGTAAGTTCTAGCCCAAGAGGGGCCGTTCACAGCTACTGATCAGGAACATTAGCTGCAAATGTTCATCTATGCTAACTTACCTGGGAGTGCTTTGACACCCAGTGCCGCAAAACATTTAAGACTCGGTTGGTGGCAGCTCTGCGAATAATGAATTCTTTATCACAGTTTTTTTCTGAGCTGCTAAAGCCTAGAAAAGAGCAGAATTAATGATAATAAGTCTAATTTCCAAAAGTTAATGTTATCAGTATTTTGGAAGAAATGTTCTGTGACTTCTGTATAGTTGTCTGTGTAGACCCTCAGTCGTCCACTTGTATTATGTGTATTAGTATCAGTAGTGTGTTATTTACCCTGGGAGCTGCTGTGACTGGCAGCTGCAGTGGCGATGGCAAATGCTGAAGCTGGTGACATTGTGCGAGAATTGTCTCCTGAAGTCACTGCAACAATAATGTGAACCTTATGAAGTTTGTACTTTTGTTTTATTGTATTTATTTAATTATTATTAAAAAAACAGGGTTACCTCCTCCCTGTCTGTAGCGCAGGTGTCTGGGTGTAGAAGGGGAGCGACAGGGCGATACATCACCAGACTCACTGCTCACCAAAGTCTCAGGAATGAACTTGTCAAGTGACACTGACTCGAGCACAGCTGTAAGCAGACACATTGTGTTACTAAATTGCACAGGAAGCAAATACATAGTGTATAGTGAAAACTCTCTTATGGTTACAGTAAAAGATCAAAATCAAGTCAAATCAAATCAAATCAAAATCAAATCAATCATTTAACAGTCGTCATTAATCTACAGAAAATTATAGACTGCATAGCCTCCAGACATTTAAAACTGGCATGTAAAATGTCAGCATAATAATAATAATAATCATAATCATAATCATAATAATCATAAAAAATTATAATTAAAATTAATAAAGCACAAGTCTGGAAAACAATACTTACTAAAGAAAATAAATAAAGTAAATGGGGTAAATCCTAAACATGGATTCAGTACTGATTGCTTAATTTGATTCCTGGTCTCTTATCACATTTGTGATGTTAAAAGTGTAATTAATATTAAAGTGTAAGGATTGTGACATAAATTATAGTAAGGAATTTAAATAGCATTCTTGGAATGTGTGTTGGCAGTATGCTAACACGTGGATTATAGTGTGGATGTTGTGGGATCCTACCTCTGCGGATGCTGCGCCTCAGCTTCCCACAGAAAGCATCGATGCGAGGCAGCTCTCCACTGACGTCCTCCCCAGCAGATGGGCTTAGCTCTGGGGAGCTGGGACCACGGCTTAGGTCCAGAGGGGCCTTTGTGCAGAAGGGGGGTGGAGAGGACATCCCTGAGGCTTGAGGTAGGCTGGGAGAGCGTTTGGCAGTGGGTGGAGGAGAAGAGAAGCCAGAGGGGGTTCTGGTCATCATAGGAGGGGGGGAGGAGATGCCTGGACAGTGACTGGATGTGGGTGAGTTTGCTGCTGATGAGGAAGGAGTAGTGGTCAGATCCAGGGCTGCTGCCTTGGGGCCAACTGGGGAGCTGAGGGAGAGCTTTCTGCTGTGCACAGGAGAGGAAGCCCGGGAGGGAATGGACAAAGGAGGAGGGGACGAGAATTTGCGGCACAGTCTTGGAGATTTATTGTTCAAGGGATCAGTTCCCCATGCTCCCTGGTTGGTGGCAAAGAACAACTCCAGTGACCTGTAACAGAATAAAAAAACAATAGTTGCCCTGTAACTTTGCTGTACACAATGACAAGTAAATGACACGACTTTGTGAGAGTTTGTACTTAGACTGATCCAGGGCAAGCTGAGTGATCTTCAGACTATAGTCAGGACAAACTGACATAACAGAAAGACGATCACAGGAAAGTTGCTCAATCCTGAGGCAATGACAGACACGAGGGAAAGCAACGGCGATAGGACAAAGACAATGAGGTGACTTAACAATAAACGTGATGAAGAATGAGTACAAGTGGGAGTGGGATAATGACTTTTGGTAACACATACCTCACCGGTATTGAGGTGAATGGTTTCTTATAGATATCAGCCAGTTTGTCTATGACCACAGCAGCAGTAGTAAAGATCCTGTACGTGTGCAGGAATGTGTTGAGAAAGTCGATGGACAGGAAGCGAAGATCAGTGAGGCGCTCCAGTAGACGCTCCACACTGGCATAGCGGATTTGAGGGACTTTGCATGAGTTAAGGGTCTTACTGAAGCATATGTCCACATCGTCTTTATGCAGTCGGGCATCAGATCTGAATATAGGAATATAAGTTGTTTGTTTAAAAAGCTAAAGGTTTATGTTTTCTGTCAAACGTAGACTTACTTGATCATGTGTGGTACAGAAACTATAGAGTTGTCTTCAAACACACTGGTCATCAAACCATTACATCGGATATTATCAATGCACTGAAAGACAGTTATTTGACACTGTAAGCTGCATGGACAACATAACTGCAGCACTGTATCTGATTTAATTAAGATGCCAACCTGGCTGATGTCACTGGTCCAGGCAGCCTTTTCCTGACGAGAAGGAGATAACAGGACCACAGAGAAAGCCTGTCCATCAGGAGGCTCCACTACAATCTTAAACTGTAAATGATTAAACCCCTGACCTGCTGCGTTGTCTGTAAAAAACAAACAAGCTAATGGCATAAAGAAAATAATCAAATTGCCTCAAACAACAGGATGTGCCCAATACTTACAGTCCTCATCACTGGCATCAAGTTCCTCAATAAGAGTACACTCAATCAGGGACAGTGTGCCTCCTTGCTGTTGGATAAAAAATCCAATTCAGTAGCATGTATCATAACAAAATGTAACATATATTTTATTTTTCATTCATACTGTATATGAGGCTAACCTTGAGCAGGTGAAGTTTACCTCCAGACGTGCGAGTGCAGATGAGCAAGTGCTTGGTAAATAAAAAACACTGTCTCTCTCCTTCTTTACGGAGTGACAGAGAACCCAGACGGACTTTACTGAGCATGCCTCGTTCACTGCTGGATGGTAACTGGATTAATGAGCCTGCAAAATTGTGTTTCAAAATCAACATTTAAAAAGTGTTCAAATGTCCAGTAAAACTAATTAACAATTTGCCCACCTTGTCTGACAAAGGTCTGGCTTGTGTCTAACAGGATGTCACAGCCCTCTACAATCATTCGCTCTATGGCCAGGTTCTTCCTGATGTTCTCAGTATCACTGACTTCATCATGCATCATTCTATAGACACAACACTTTGCCTTAAAGCTCACACCAACATTCACTATAACCTAACACATTTACATACTTAGACAGCTCCTCCAGTTTAGATTTGGCAAACTCCAGGCTCTTGCGCTCCACATGTTCATGAGGTGTGTGTGCTAGCAGCTCATGGAGAGTAATAATGTATCGAGGAATCTGAGACATTAAAAAAGAGAAATATCCTGATATTCAGTACTGTGAGGACAAATGTTAGTATGTGACACTGTATGTGAGCCCTACCTGAAACATGGGATATGTAAGGAAGGTCTCCAGCATTCTGCCCTCACAGGCTGCATTGGACTCATACTGTTTGAGAAGTTTGTCAAAATCCCTGTTCTGTTTGCAGTTTGCTAGAACTTGAAGGCTGTACTGGTGATTACGCACAAACTCCTGGTATATGTTCAGCATGGGTAGCAGAATATCAAACAGGTCCGCTGAAAACAAACATCAAGAAGGTGAAAGTTGAAAAGAAATAGAGAATAAAACAAGTTAACTTATTATTATAGTGTCTAGCAGCATAATTATTCAGACAATTCACATACATATTCAATATATTTATTGTCAATTTGGCCCTTCTTCCTAAAATTCTTGTAGTTCTAAAAATATAACTTGCATAGAGCTCACCCAAAACAAGAGTTGGCCAGTTGGCGATCCGAGCCTTTAGACCTTGGTGAAAGATTTCGTGCAGAAACATAATGGTCTCACTAAGAAAAGGGGAAAATTATTAGTGCAACTTAATTGATTTAATTATCAAGTGCCAGAGGGACTTGTGAGTTTACCTGTTGAGGAAGATGCTGCTGACATCATCGTGACTGGTTGGAGGTTTCTTGGAGCTGGCGGCCATTCTCAGCGGCCTGAGGAAACAGTTGACCAGGATGGACAGCTGGTGGACATACTCCGTCTCTGCCTCCACCATGTTGAAGACAATTTGGTTCCTCTTCCTCATGCTTTCTGCGTGAGGGGAGCAGATGTAGTCCTGGACAATTATCTTCCACTTTCTTCTGCAAAGCCAGCCGCGCAGGAAACTTTGGACCTGCACAGATAATGTATGCCATTTTTGCAAGGTTTTTATACATGGGATAGTGACAGTGAGTTAACTTACCTTTTTGATCTTTTTAATATCAGGGTCTTCCTCCTCTTGATTATTCTGGTAAGGCAACATCTTTTCCTTGGTTTTGTTCAGCACTACAATCTTGAAACAACAATATTTATGTGAATACATTGCCATGGAGTAAAATATTCATAAGCTTCAAAACAGAGGCCCCTGTGTTGCATGCTGAGGGTGAATGGTCCTACACAGCAGTTTATTTTTATGCAGTCTTAACTTAAACATTTTAGCAACACATTAAGTGCTTTTACAGTGTAATGTGTTTGAATGTCAGACCATGTGCTATTCTATCTGTATGCATGCATGTGCACAGATGTGCTTTAACCATACCTCAGCTTTGAGCCTCTCTATCTCAGTGTCCTGGTCCTCCAGCTGAGTGCGCAGCTGATTGGCTGCAATTTTCTCAGTCTCCATAATCTGCACCAGGTGGATGTACTTCTGCATCAGGATCTCGCGCTCAATGATGATGTCCGAGTAACTAAAGCATGCACACAGTGTTTGAAATTATGTATAGCATTTTGTGTGCTATCATCACCAATACACATTGTATAAATCATGAGTTAACTATTTCTATCTTAAATTTAATGTCTAACAATGGGTAAAATATCCTGTGTTTGCCAGATAAAAATAGTAAGAGGTGAACAGAGAGGTTGAGTGCACAAACAAGCCTGTGATGTAACCATTTCAGCTATACAGCACCAGCGTGGCCTAAATATGAACTGCACACACTCAGATGAAAGTTATGGTGCTATTGTTGTATGAGAGTTGATAATATTCAAATAAGGAAAGTCTTTACAAAATGATTCAATTCAAATTACTTTATTTGACTTCAAGGGGAACAAATAAAGTTTTCCCAGTGTTTTAGCAGTGAACTATAAAAGCTGCCTAATATTTCAATGGACACTATGGCTGGGGAAGTTTCACTAACCTCGCCTGCTGGATGCACTCCACCCACTCATTACAGTCGGATTCCTCCTCAGACCGAAGTTCCAAAGGCTTCTGTCCGTCATGGCCAAAAATAATCAGGAAGTAGTGCTGTAAAAAAGAACATAAAGCATTCAATCAAACTTCTTAGACTCCTATTTAGATCTTCTGAACTGACCAATCAGTTTCAGTGGTATAAAAATAAATTGTATTGGCCCATCCTCCTTTGCTGATCACTGTTGCAGTCATTTCTTTCGTGTAATCATAACCTACTTGACCATACAGGTTACCTATATATCAGTGATTCCCAGCCACATTGTCTGTCTGCATGATGCCAGAAATATGTTTATGCTTAAGTACCTCTGCTCCTGGGGTTCTCTGTAACTTTGATTAGGAAAACACTGGCCTAGATTGTGAACAAACCAGTCTAAAGCCAACCCACGTGCAAACTCTTTTTTCATACTGAACTGACCTATAATGCTAACTAAGGGACTTGCCAAGAGTTATTACCTTACCTCTGTTCAATATTTAGTCCAATCATTCTGCTAATATATTTTAGCCTGATGTGATACTGCTGTTAGTCATTTTAATTATTCATCCATCTGTGAACTCCCCATGCCAGTACATATAATCTTCCAGGTCATACATTTAATTTATGAACTACACTTATGTAAATCCCCTTGACATGTGAACTGTTTATGTATAGATATTTTCAGGGGAAGTGTGTTACTTGGAAACGCAGGAATCACTGACTGAGGCTGGACTCTTTCCCCATTCAATCAAACAGATTACATATGAAACCAATCTATATCTATCTTAATTTTGTATCTTAGGTTCGCCCATCCCAATTCAGAGGGATGGAACCTGGCCTGGTTTACATACTAAAAAATACCTAATAAACAAATAAATGAGGCACGACAGCGACAAGGCGATTTACTTTCTGTTGTTGGACTTCAAATAAAATGTGTATTTTAAAGAAAAAAGGTTTGAGAGATTGTATGTGATGGTAAGGCTAACACTGGGAGAAAGTAAGCCTGTGTAGTAATGATGTAACGATAAGCGGCTGAGAGACACTTGCTAGCGTGTGCCGGACCAGAGAGGCTTAAGGGCTTGTGTGTGTGTATGTGTGTATGTGCGTGCGTGCGCGCGTGTGTGTGTGCATGTGTATGGGGGAGGGACGTTTTATGTAATCACTAGGGCCTGTAGACCTCCTTGCACTGCTAATGTGACTTCCCCCGAACACAAACTCGCACTTAAATGACTGGATAACAAAGACTAAGGCAGGGCCCACCACAGACCACAACCAAAGCATCAAGATACTAGCAATCAGATACACATATGCAGTGGGCAAAAGATCATATGAAGTAGAATAATTCCACATCCCTGCAATTTAGACAAGACAATCCACAACACTATACACCCACAGCAAATGTCAATCAGTTTCCCAATTTTGTTGACTCCACAATGTATTTATTTGTATTTATTTATCTTTACTTATACAGAGGAACCCAATGAGAGGACTTGGGCTCTCTTTTTCATGGGTGTCTTGTTTAAAATACAATACAAACAGAAAAAACAAACAAAACAAACAAGTCCATATAAAACATTAAAAACAGGTGCAGGTGTGTGTTTAAAAGTTTGTTATCAGATTATTAAATTCCGATTGTATAACCAACGACTCTAGTTTTGCCCTTCCTTGGAGTGTGTTCCATTTTTGTGAAGCAAAACAGCTAAAAGCCTCTTTCTCATTTCAGTTCTGGTGCGGCTAGTTCTTAGACTTACACCATGCCACCTCTATTAAGATAAGGTAAGATAAGCCTTTATTTATTTATCCCAGAAGGGGGAAATTACAGTGTTGCAATGCACGTGCTTTGAGTTTTGATTCTATTTACTGTAGTTTGAAAATTACTTCAAGTCTATGTGTTGAGGGTCATTAAAGGATCCTGACAAAAAACAGTAAAAGAAAAAAAGACTAGTTAGTTATTAAACTGCATATTTATGTTGCATTTGTAGCATGTTAGTAGTATTGATAAATAGCAATAAGCGCCACCTATTTTCATGAGTTTAATGCTTGATTAGATTTAGAATAAATATATTCACTGAATCATAATAATTTGTATTGATCCACCCTCCTTTGCTGATCACTGATACTGTCATTTCTTTATCATAACCTACTTAACCATACATGTTATCTATATATCAGTGATTCCTGGCCTAGATTGTGAACAAACCACAGTCTAAAACCAACCCACCTGCAAAGTATTTTTTTCATACTGAAGTGACCTATAATGCTAAGGTAAGTAAAAGGTAAAAGTCTGTTCAATATTTAATGTATGTTCAATTTATGATTAAGTAGGAAGCACTGTATGCATTCTGTTAGATTATTCTAAACTTTAAAAAGAAGATGGGTTAAGTGACTCCACTGTGAGTTTATTGTGCGTGGTGGTTTGTGGTGGTTTGATATTCAGACAGTGTCCGCAGGCAAAAGGACCAGCAAGGATGCTATTCTTAGTCAAGTACAGCAGCCTCCCAGAGCATCGGCACTCTCCATACACATACAAACAGTCCCGCTGGCAACTCACTTCTAAGTATGTTTTGTGTATAAATAAGAGCTGGGTACCATTCACATGGTGCCAGTATTAAGTGATACCTGGTTTTTGATACTAGTACCTGAATCATAATTTTCCTGTATGTTGTTTTTTAATCATCATCTGGAGCCAGAAACTTCAAAAGTCCATAAATGTTTTTTTTGTTTTTTTTTCTTGGAGCAAAATCTGTATTTTTTAAGTTTTTCAAGTAACTTTCGATAGGATTGTCTCAAGACACACAAAAATGTTGTATCAAAAGAAAGATATTTGCTTAACGTTTACTACATATTTGCTATTTAGCAATTGTTGCCATTTTCTGATACCTACGTTTTTTGTTACTAAGGCTACTTGTACTAGTACTAGTACACTGTTAATATGATTTACAGCCACAAGTCTTTGTCAGCTCAGGTTTAGCTTAGTATCAAAATTGCGCTATCAATAACAAGATTTAGTTATTTGTTATTTTGGAATTTGAGTATACCTGGTCAGTTTGTGCAGCAAATTGAGCAATTGCAATTGCCTACACTGCAGCACTGTTTAGGTTCTTTAAAAAACCACACACATTTTTACATACTTAACACATAACATTTTATGATTGAATCTGTCACAGCAACTACAGTATAACAACATTTACATGTACTTTCTTTTGATGTGCAAAAAACTCTCAGTTAAAAAGATTACTTTGATCTCACCTTGTGTTTTATCTGATAGTGCTGCTTTTCTAAACCTCTTGCTCTTTGTGGACCTAATTATGCTCAATTATGATCAAACAATGTCTCTGCACATCTGTACTTTCATGTTTTTTTATTGATTGTACAGCGCTAAACACAACTGAAGAAGCCCTGTACAGATATCGGGCTTTTTCTGACCTAAGGACTACAAAATATTTCTAGAAACAGGAAGCGCAAACAGACCCCTGCAGCTCTAATGTCATGCTGTCACACCAAATACACTGCACCTGTCTGCACTTTCATCTTAACCATACTACAGCAAAAAGACCACGAACCACTTCAACAGTAGACCATAACATAGACTCAAGGATGGCACTCACAATCAAAGAGAAATGTGAAATCTTGCAGGCTATTTGCTAAATAAAGGTTAATATTTTTAAGTATTTATTTATATATTTATTTGTAAAAGCAAAAGAGAAAAAGTGCCTACATAAAGTTAAAATAGATAGTCTTAAGGGCACTATACTATTACTGTAACTGGAAATTTCCCCACCAAATTCTTACCATGTCATCCTATATTTGATACTCTAATACATAATTTGTATGATTGTTTAGGCCTCTTCTTTTGGTTGAGTGGCTCAGAGGCAAATGAGCGTTCCTCTGAGACTTTGTCTGCCCCAGCTGCTGATCCTGGAGGCAGCAACACATCAATCTGAGTCATATTAGTAGCCTGTAGTGTCAGCCACACAACTCAGGAAATATTAGTTTTAGACCGTAAAATTCGTGCTATGTAGTAAACGTTTAGCACAATAGTATGTAAAACCTAAAAATGTAGGCTAGTTGTAGGCCTAATTTAGAGTACAACGTGTCAAGTGTACCCTCATGAAGGTCCCTGAGTTGCGTGAAGTCTACCTGCTGTCTCTCAGGTGGGTCTCTGCCAATGACGGATGCTTTAGGGGCTGGTGCACGCTCACAGGCGCATCCCTCCAGCAGGTAGATGCCTGACGGTCTGGCGCTCTGGTCGTTCTCAAAGTAGAAGAGCACATTTTGATACAGGGCGAAGTACTTCTCGGCCCAGCGACCATTCTCTGTGGTCTTCTTGTTCAGGAAACCCCGCTTGGCGCCCTCTTTTCGGGCAATCACGGATAGATACAGAGCGTGCCCCTCATTGTATCGCACGCTCTTCTGCATTTCACCGGAATTTCACTCAGTTTCAACGTGGTGCCAACTTCAAATAGGCTTAGCAGACGTCTGACCCTAAAATTCACGTGGTGTGTTTATCTTTTGATAAAAGCCGACATTGCTAAAAGTGTGACGAGGCGCAACGAATGAACCAATAGGTCTATGTTCGTTTGTTGTGCAGGTAATCCAGGCTTGCCATGGTATGAAGAAGTTGTCCACAGAGCTGCGCAAATCAGTCCTCCGCTCATCGCGCGCTCATCCGTGCGCTCAGAGTGGCCCCATCATCTAAACTTCGGCTGAGTTCACGTGCACCAGACAAGACCCCCTGGAGGAGTAGCCCACCCTGTCTGTGATGGAGTCCTGTCAGCTTCGCGCAACAAAAAATAGACACAGAGAACAGACGGTGAAAACAGAATCACGACGAAATCTGCGGTAATCGGCTTTGACACCAACTTAAAGAGACAGGTCCCGCGCTCCCCGCTGTGTGCCCGCGCGCACTGCCTTCTGCGCGCACTGCCTTCTGCGCGCACTGCCTTCTGCGCGCACTGCCTTCTGCGCGCACTGCCTTCTGCGCGCACTGCCTTCTGCGCGCACTGCCTTCTGCGCGCACTGCCTTCTGCGCGCACTGCCTTCTGCGCGCACTGCCTTCTGCGCGCACTGCCTTCTGCGCGCACTGCCTTCTGCGCGCACTGCCTTCTGCGCGCACTGCCTTCTGCGCTCAAGCCTCCTCCTACAAGTGCACAAGATTGGTCAAAAGTTTGTATCAGGAGATGAGACTGTCTGTCCGTAAGAAAGGGAAGTTGTGAGACCTTATAGCCTACTGCGTGCAACTGTGTTGGACTGCAGGCAGCCTACAACACTGACAATGAACGATGGGCTGAATGGGGTGAGATTTAAATTAAACTAAACAAGGTAAAGGTAAAGTCAACACGTCAATAAAAGGTAGAACATGGGCTTAATTAGAGGGGTCCCATATTATGCTATTTTCTGATCGATGTTATAATGTTGTTTCCTCATTAAAACATAACTAGAGTTGTTGGCTCGTGGGACTCCTGAGGCAGCTGATGAGTACCGGCAGGCCAAGCGTGCCGCGGCTCGGGCAGTCACAGAGGCAAAAACTCGGGGTTGGGAGGAGTTCGGGGAGGCCATGGAGGAGGACTATCGGACGGCCTCAAAGAGATTCTGGCAAACCGTCCGACACCTCAGGAGGGGAAAGCAGTGCTTCACCAACACTGTTTACAGTGCGGGTGGAGAGCTGCTGACCTCGACTGGGGATGTTGTCGGGCGGTGGAAGGAATACTTTGAGGATCTCCTCAATCCCACTGTCACGTCTTCCGAGGAGGAAGCAGAAACTGGGGACCCAGAGGCGGACTCGTCCATCACCCTGGCTGAAGTCACTGAGGTGGTTGGCAAGCTCCTTGGTGGCAAGGCTCCGGGGGTGGATGAGATCCGTCCTGAGTACCTCAAGTCTCTGGATGTTGTGGGACTGTCTTGCCTGACACGTCTCTGCAACATCGCGTGGCGGTCGGGGACAGTACCTGTGGAATGGCAGACCGGGGTGGTGGTCCCTCTGTATAAAAAGGGGGACCGGAGGGTGTGTTCCAATTACAGGGGAATCACACTCCTCAGCCTTCCCGGTAAGGTCTATTCCAGGGTGCTGGAGAGGAGAATCCAACCGATAGTCGAACCTCGGATTCAGGAGGAGCAGTGTGGTTTTCGTCCTGGTCGTGGAACACTGGACCAGCTCTATACTCTCCATCGGGTCCTCGAGGGCTCATGGGAGTATGCCCAACCAGTCCACATGTGTTTTGTGGATCTGGAGAAGGCATTCGACCGTGTCCCTCGTGGTGTCCTTTGGGGGGTGCTCTGGGAGTATGGGGTCCGGGGCTCTTTGCTAAGGGCTGTCCGGTCCCTGTATGACCGGAGCAGGAGTTGTGTTCGCATTGCCGGCAGTAAGTCAGACCTGTTCCCGGTGCATGTTGGACTCCGCCAGGGCTGCCCTTTGTCACCGGTTCTGTTCATTATATTTATGGACAGAATTTCTAGGCGCAGCCAGGGGCCGGAGGGGGCCTGGTTTGGGAACCACAGGATTTCATCTCTGCTGTTTGCAGATGATGTTGTCCTGATGGCTTCTTCGAGCCAGGACCTGCAGCAGGCACTGGGGCGGTTTGCAGCCGAGTGTGAAGCGGCTGGGATGAGAATCAGCTCCTCCAAATCCGAGGCCATGGTTCTCGACCGGAAAAAGGTGGTTTGCTCTCTCCGGGTGGGTGGTGAGTCTCTGCCCCAAGTGGAGGAGTTCAAGTATCTCGGGGTCTTGTTCACGAGTGAGGGAAGGATGGAGCGTGAGATTGACAGGCGGATCGGTGCAGCGTCTGCAGTGATGCGGTCGCTGTATCGGTCCGTTGTGGTAAAGAAGGAGCTGAGCCGGAAGGCGAAGCTCTCGATTTACCGGTCAATCTACGTTCCTACCCTCACCTATGGTCATGAGCTTTGGGTAATGACCGAAAGGACAAGATCGCGGATACAAGCGGCTGAAATGGGCTTCCTCCGCAGAGTGGCCGGGCGCACCCTTAGGGATAGGGTGAGGAGCTCGGTCACACGGGAGGAGCTCGGAGTAGAGCCGCTGCTCCTACACGTTGAGAGGAACCAGCTGAGGTGGCTCGGGCATCTGCTCAGGATGCCTCCTGGACGCCTCCCTAGGGAGGTGTTCTGGGCATGTCCCACCGGGAGGAGGCCCCGGGGAAGACCCAGGACACGCTGGAGGGACTATGTCTCTCGGCTGGCCTGGGAACGCCTTGGGGTCCCACCGGAGGAGCTGGAGGACGTGTCCGGGGTGAGGGAAGTCTGGGAGTCCCTGCTTAGACTGCTGCCCCCGCGACCCGGCCCCGGATAAGCGGAAGAAAATGGATGGATGGATGGATGGAGTTGTTGGTTTTTTTTTTTCATTCGCACGTTTAACACACAAATCCTGCATGAGTTTGTCTCTCAAACAGAAAACACTCAACCTTGTGATGTCATGCGGTGATACAGGAAGTGCTCCACTGTGTTTTTAAAGTCAGACCTGAAATTTCCGATCTCTACTGAACTAAAGAAGGTGGCTGTTGATCTTGAAAGCTACCACTACATGACATCACAAGGTGGAGCAGAGCATTTTGAGCTTTGGATGTATAGACAGACCTATAATGCAGGATTACTCAACCGTGTATAAATGAAACAAATCATAACTCCAGGTGGACCTATGTTTTTGATGAGGAAACTCAAGAAGCTCAAATGAGTCAATTTCGCGTAATAGAGGACCTTAAAAGCTGTAAACGGTGACATAGGCCCTGGCTCTGCAAACTCTGCTCTTCTCCACTGCAGTCAGCCTCTATAGAAACATGCAGTTAAGTGATTCACATTTCAAACCTTTGAATAATGTATGTGCCATTTATAACTTGAGTAACCACATATAGGCTATGGCAACACTATTTTGTGAGGCTTTCACTAAAACTGCATTTTTAAGGTAAGAGGCAGGTATAACTGCTACAGATTTAACCTTTAACGGTCTGAATGGGTTTAGTTCAGATCATTGTTGATATTGTGTATTTGCTCATCCACTTGGTGGCGCTCTAAACTGCACTTGTTTAATAAACAAACCTTAAATATATTTATTAACTCCTTCTTTATCTAACTTATTTAACTTATTTAATTTAAGCGTCTCTATTTAAAATGTATTCGTTTATTTATTTATCAAACAAACGTTGATTTTATGCTGAGAAAGAGCGCCATCAAGTGGACGAAGACCCCCATATGAAGTTATTATGATACATCCATGATGAAGGTATGATTATGATTACAAAGATATGATTATGATTATAAAGTAAAGATAGAATTATGATTATAAAGATATGATTACTTCTCAGTTCTTAGTGTTCAGTTATCATGCTAGCTAGCTATGTGGCTATGTGGCTAATTGGCTATGCTAACGTATTTATGTGTGAAAAATATGGCCGTTTAAAGCTTACAAAATCTTCTCTATTAAAGAAGACATAGAGTATTGTGCTTTTACATAGAGTATTGTGCTGGTTAACTAATAAGAAACTGTAACACATGTAGATCAACATTTTACATTTACTACCCTCTAAACAGAGTCAAATAGACACAGGTCCAAATGAAAGAACATGTGTATGGCCTGGAGTTTTTTGTAGTAATTGCAAGTAATCACAGAACAATGTGTAGGGATAGAGAGTATGCAGAGCAATACAATATAATAATAAATAAAGCCGCAAGGAGCGATGATTGGCCGCACCTGCTCAGGGGATGTGTCACTATCTCGTCCTCAGTTTCTCTCTTCACATTACAGCCATTGCACATACAGTGTATGTACAGACAACTTCGTGCCATGTAACTTTGTATGTGCAAATGGGAGCAAATTTTGAGAAATTTCATCATTGTGGACAAATCTGAGAGCTTCTGTCATTTATACAGCTACCTCATCAAAAATATGGCATGCCCCCCTCCACATTGAATTTGATTTTAATCAGTAGGCGGCGCTAACACGTCAAATTAATTTTTTTCACATTAAGTAGCTTTAGGGCAGGAAGTTTACCTACTGATTCAAATTTCACATAAATCGGACTTTTATGTGCAAATGTGTAAAAATCCAAAATTTCAAAAATGTTTTTTGTGGTTTCGCAGCTCAGAGAACATAAGACTTGTGGCAAAAATGCTGATATAACTTTTGACACCTTATCCCTTGAGGTCATTTGTACCAAATTTGAGCCTGTTTGCCCCAACGCCATACTTCTGTGTCAGATTTCATGATTCTACAGGCTGTTGTTTTTGGCCTATGCAAACATATCTGAATCAATTGAAATAAACTAATAATGAGGGGACGCCTCAGAACACGGTTGAAAGATCATGAAAATTGATTTTGAATAATCCTTATCCAAAATCCTGCGTTTAGTGATGAGGTTTGAGACAAAAATGTATAATATTAAACTGACAATTTAAACCCTATTGGAATCTGTCCACAGCCTTTGTCTGACATGGTTAAAAATGTATTGTGTCTTTTACAACCCCCAATGTCCAGAGTGAATAGGGCTGTAGCTACATAGCCAAGCAAGACAATCCCTGTGAGATTAATGTCACATTAATCTCATACTCCCAGATGGAGAGCAAGGGGCAGTGTTTCCTATTGATTAGCCTATATTGTACTTCCAAATATCTGAGAGATGAATTAACAACAAAACATGCATGATGCCATTTGAAAACAAAACAAACAAAACAGTGGAATTAATAAATAACACTAACTGTGTACTACCTCAAAGTGATCCCTATAATAAACCCATGAACCCATCTTTTAAACTTGTCTTTCAACCATTTTTAGCTAATGAGCTTCGGCCATTGTTGGTTTGCAGTCAGATGTATGGGGTCAGCCCAGCCCAGTGGTTCTTAACCTGGGTTCGATTGAACCCTAGGGGTTCAGTGAGTCAGTCTCAGAGGTTCGGTCAAGGTCAAGACACGCACCAGACTCATATGATTCGCGGACTGCGAGCGTCTCCAGACGTTGGCCCAATTCAACAAATTCACCCTTTGATGTGTCTATCGAAGTATCGAAGTACCCGACTTAAACGAGCCGTTTGAACGGAATAAAGACATAAAACGACATAAAAACGAAGAAAAGGAACAGACTTTACTGTGAAAATGACATGAGAGTGGCCAAGGTGAAGCCACGCGTTTCTGACCTGGTCTCTCAAAGACAACAGCAGAAGTCGCACTGATTTGCAGTAAATATTCATTATTATTGTAGCGAGATGGAAATTAGGTGATGGGTGTGTGTTAAAATGTTAAAATAATAAATAGCATAAATACAATAAGTTAATTATTGAAATATATAAGCTTAAAAATTAAAATCATTTCAGTGTGGTAGTATTAAAAAGGTCACCTCTTTGTGAAAAGGTATGTATGTAATTTGTTGTGAGTTCACGCACTGTATTGGTTTTATTCTTTGAACACAGTGATGTTAATGCACGGTTCATTTTGTTCATTTTGTACACCAGTAAAACATACATATGTCTTGAATTAAAAAAATAAAATAAATATTATATATATATATATATATATATATATATATATATATATATATATATATATATATATATATATATATATATATATATATATATATATATATATATATATATATATATATATATATATATATATATATATATATATATATATTTCAAAAAACAAGCGTTCGGTGAATGTGCATATGAAACTGGTGGGGTTCAGTTCCTCCAACAACCACCACCGGCCTAGCCTAACATTTTCACAATTGAGTACCCATTTATTAGGCTACTTTTTACACTTAGAAATGCGCTATCAAGTGCTGTTTGTTGAACACAGCGGGGTGTACCTAAAGAGTAACTTTATTTTGGTACGCAATAATGTGAAAAATATGAACAAGTACTGACCTCTAGTGGTGATGGGACAAATAACCAATTGTACTCAGTTACTATGGCTACATCTAGCCTAATTAAAGTCCATTATAGCATATTATAGAAAATACATCAAGAGATCAGATTCCAGCCTTTCAAATCACTACGACAATCCACCATATTTTTGATGACATTTAGTGTCATTCTGTCAATTTACTTAGTGTTTAGAACAATGCAATTATAATTTGATTTAAATCATGAAAAGATATTAGCTCGAAAAAGATCTAGGTTGACACAGATAGGCCTAATACTTCAACACCTCCACAATGAACAATTTCCTTTGTACAATTACAACATGTGCAGCAGCTCTGCCTCCTTCATGGTTGTCATGGAGATGTCATTGACAAGCAAGATAATGTACTTCTGTATCTTTTTATTGTATTTATTTATATTTCCACACTCACATCTTCTTTTGAAAACCAGCATTAGATGCAAAGAAATAACAAATATTTTGCCATAAAGCGTTTCCTTGCAGGTTCCGTGCTTTCAGCCTGTCCTGTCCTTCCTCTCTCTAACTCTCTAGAGCACTCAAGCTTTGGTTGCTACTGCAGAGAGATGGATTAACCATTTCTTGGAACTGCCCACCATCATCACCAGCACTCGCCTGTCACTCTGCCTTTGATTTCACACTTAGTTCGAGAAGAAAACAGGCTGGAGAGGAGTTTCTGTCAACCTCACGTACACTGAGTCAATGCCCTACCACCAAGAGCAGATGTCTACAAGAGAGGACTGACTGCTTAATGTAAGTACTACATCTACAATTAATCATAAGTCACATTTCAGTCATAAGTATGTTGTTTATATAAGAACCCTACATGCCTCGGTAATAATTGTTCTGTATACAGTCTTTTTTAAATGTGTTCACGTGAAGGACGATACTCCCTTGTGTGGATATAGGATGGGACATATTACAAAACACACGTACATTCAGCAGTCGTGAGCTCATAGATAATGAGGAGTGTTGTTGGGCTGTCGAGGTGAAGTGGATTTATTCAGGCTGCATAATGGGTTGCCGACTGCAGGGATTGGAAACAGGCTGCGACAGGGGCTAAAGCTACAGAAGTGTCATCCGCGCTCCACTATAAGGGACATACTGTATTACAACACTGTTTTTGTGTGTTTGACTCAGATTAATAAGTCAGGAGATGGTGAAATGAGTTGAACACATTATATAGACATGACATAACAGCAGCTTCATAGTGGATTTATTGCACTAGTTGCACTAGGGCAAACTAAGGATTAAACAATAAAAATCTGAACTTAATTTAAGATTTATACTGCATTTTTTAATTTAAAATCAAATGTTCCTGTGATCTGAATAACTGCAGGTGGTGTTTCAGCTGCACAACCAGACCAAGCAATGATGTCAATAGTGACGGAAGCAACAGAATGAATGAAGAGAAAAACACTTACACTATATCTGCCAGCTTCAAGAGATGCAAAAATAAGTTGACTGACCAAAAACATGGTCTCTTTTGTCTCAGCATTCCTACCCCATTTATGAAATGGTTACTCTAGATTTGAAACTACTGCATAAAACAAATATCTCATTAAATCTGTCTTCAATTGTCTACAATATGTGTAATCTATAGGCTATTGATTTGAACATCACATCTGATCTGTGTGTCATTCAAAACAGGAGTGTTATACAACACAATCCATTGGACTTTTCATTAGCTAGTTTGCATCAAAAGATGCAGTGTACAACAGCACATATTATCAAAAAGTCTAAGACTAAAATTGAATTAACGTTTAAGGTCAAAATTAACAATGAACGTGAAAATACCAATAGACCCTACGCACTTGCTGCATACCAAAAGTGTGTTATATTGCAAAATTAAAGGATAAAAAAACATTTGGGACAATCAAGAACTCTGGATATTATCATGGTTATTCATGAATCAATTTGTCTTTTGTGGTTTCTAATATGTGCTGTTTTTTTGTCTTCCATGTACATGACTCATGCCGAAAATGTGTCTGAGACATTCATAACTGCCACATTTGCTGGTCCATTTGAGTGAACCAAGGACAAACAATACAAAAGGCAACAGAAAGCAGCAGCCGCTGATGAAGCTGCAAAGCAGCAAATAAACAACCACATGCAAACCACAAATAGTGAAGGACTATTGGCGTCTACAATGTCTTACATCAAATTACTTTTTTTCCCAAAAAATATCAGATAATTTAGGAAGCCACAATTATGAACCCTCTTTTTGACAATTTGCATTTTTTTTTAAATCCAGCCTGCAAGTTAGTATGTTTTAGATGTGTGTGTGCAAAGACTACTTAATATGAATTTTTACAACATATTCACATGCAATATTCACTTAGAGAACACCACCATACTTTGGCTTTATTCAAGATGAAAGTTTTGAATATCAGACCATGTTTGCCCAAAAATTCTTTTGTTAGAGGGCTGAGGATGAAAGCTGATTATTTAAAACACCACAACAACTCAAAGCTAACCAAATCAACAGTACTGGGGCTTCAAGATAATGTACCGTTTGGAATGGCCGGACCTGAATCGAAAACTCATATTCAAATATTGCTCTTACATCAAAAGACTGGGAGTTGATATCATATGAATAGTATCAATGTAAGGATTTGTACACTTATGCAAGCCATTTAGATTATTATTTTTTATTTACAAACAAATCAGTTGCAGACTATTGTGTATCTACTGTACATCAAATCCAACATGAGCAAGAATTGATGGGTTTTTGTTTTTGCAAACATTTATCCCCTTCAGATCTCAGAGTAGAGTGATGGACGGAGCAGCTGCTGTTACTGATGCCCCTCTGGACACTGCTAACCCTCTGCTCAGAGCGGTGTTTCTGCGCCGTTTGCGTCTCACTCGGCTGCTTTTGGATGGAGGGGCATATGTGAACGAGAGCGACAGCAGGGGCCACACCCCCCTCATGGTGGCCTGCAGAACGCCGCACTCTGATGGCCAGAGTGCTAGCAGGGTCAAACTGGTGCAGTTCTTGCTGGAGAGAGGAGCAGACCCAAACATCCAGGACAAGACGGGCTGCTCTGCTCTGATGCATGCCTGCAGGGAGCTGGCTGGGGCTGAAGTTGTGTCCCTGCTGCTGTCCAGTGGAGCAGACATCAGCCTAGAGGACCAAACAGGGACCTCTGCATTGGTTTATGCCGTCACTGCTGGAGACTGGAAAGTGGTCAGGCTATTGCTGGACACCTGCAAGGCCAGTGGAAAAGAGGTCATTATTATAACAGCAGATAAATTGCCATGCGGTACATTACAAGCAAAACAGTACCTCAGCATGCCACCAATCAGCCCTACAGACAAAACGTCATTGACTGCTCCTCCTACATCTCCCTCTGAAGTCCAGCTGATAACCTCTCCTCAGATTAGCCCCACGACCTCTGCACTGACACCGCCCGTTTTCTCCTTCAAAGAGACCACAGACAGTGGAATCAGTCGGGTCAGCTCACACCCCTGCTCTCCATCACGACTTCGAGCTGTGGGTCAAACTGCCATCAATGGACTTCAACAGCCACTGCTCAGGCTGAACTCAGAGCCATGGTTGAAAATCCCTGCTTCTATTCTAAACCAACAGCTGCATGCTAACATTGAACAAGCTCCAGACTACAATAAAATACAAAGAAAACATGTTACTAGTGAGGACAAAAATTCAGCTACAGAAAGTTTGAAGATGTTTGAAGACAGCCTATCAAGGGAGAGAAAAGCAGGTGTTAAACATTTAGGTCACAAGATTTCCCTTCCTGGTCTTCTCTCTCCTCACTCAGCCTCTCACCCTAACTTGCATTCTGAAAACTTAGGAGATTCAACAATGACCACGTCTGCTTCCTTTCCCAACAGAAGAACACTAGGCACTTCATTTAACAATACGTCCTCTTCAAGTTTATATACCATTATTCAAAAGCGTAAATTAGGGTCAGACATCTACAACTCTGACCCACAGATAGCCATGAATACGAAGAATATTCCTGAGGAGCCAGAGGAAGGTGCGAGTCAGACACTTGAGGGGAACAAGCCTGTGCCAATACGCTGCTCCAGCACACTGGGGGCGAGGGAACCCCCACCCACACAAAGCCTGAACCGAAGAGTGCTGTCCCGGTACGAGCGCAGAGGATCAGGAACTTTCCTCCAGGATCCCCATTCACAAAGCAGCAGGCCAAACATGCTGCCACCATTGAACAGCTTAAAAACTCCTGTGCTCAGAGTCTACAGCCTGAGCTCCAGCAGCGGAGCTGAGAAAGAGTGTAATCAGAGAACTTTTATTCCCTCTGCTCCTCCTGGGGCCCCAAAGGAGCTGAGCAGGCGCATGCTGCTAAGGAGGCACTCGATGCAAACTGAATACAAAACCACTGTATAAAATGTCAAGCAAGATTCACGAAAAGGAGATGATTAAAGGGAATCTGTCTTAGAAATAATTTCTAAACTAAAGTCTAACTGATATATATTAGGTCTGTATCACGCAGACGCTTTATCTGAAAATGTTTTAATTATTTAAATAATTTTACTTTTACACATAATCAGACCCTCCATAATGGAGACCCTTTGGTCCCCAATATTGTGAAACATATGTTCTCTTGTTTTAGGCAAAATATCAATGAAAATGTTTATGAGCCAGTAACATCACTGTGAGCGCTTTGTTAAAATGTGAAACTGTCAGTGAAGCTATAGTCTTATTTTTCAAAGACTACTGAATGTAAAGCTCTATAGATATTTCATTTAGCATCAGTAGATGGCAGTATTGAAACATGCTTTGCCTACTCCTCCTGTCCATCAAACCACCACTTTCCAATCCCTCTCTGAGGATGTGAGAATACAGCGTTCTGGTCAAATCTTCAAGTTACAAACTGGAGAAGAATAAAATATAATTATATGAATTTATTTTTAAAAATCCAAACCACTGTACAAGTCACAATGTAATTAATATACATAGTCTTCAAGACCATCAGTTTACATATAAAAACAACATGTAATTTAAAAAAATTCAGGAAGTAAAATTCATTGTTAATTCTTCTCAAAATATTAACAAGTAATAAAAACTGAATCAATGTAATTTATAAAAGGGCTCAATTTCTCTTTTCAAAAATCCTGTACAAAAATAAACAGACACGCTCTCCATTATTCTACATTTTACATATTCCAGTATCAAAACTGAGGTAAAATAAATACAAGAGTAGACACAAAGATGAGACTGATTCTATGTACATCAGAAAAACAGAGAGTGTCTATTTGTTTAAAACGTACAGCATTTCACAAACTCAGAACGTCCAGTTCACGCAGACTACTTGCAAACTGAGCAACCCAAGGCTCCGTAATGATCAGCCTGTTGGCATCTGCAAACTTTATCACTGTGCCATATGGGAAATTGTCTGCTGTGCCTGCACCTGCTCATCTAGGACGGATGTGCTGCTTATACCTCAGCCACTGCGGTCATAGTCGCTCACCATCTTCTTGATGTGATTCAGTTTGGCCTTCAAGTATTTGCACCTGCGCTTCTTCGTCTGATAATTGGCTGTCTGTAAAGACATCATAATAAAGTTTATGACAAATTAATAACATAAAGCAGTAGGTTTTGTTTTTAATAATACAATACCTTTTTCAAATCCCTTATCCTTTTGTACTCGTCCAAAGCATCCTTTAGAGAAAAAATACATTTACATTTTTACTTTCGAGCTTGTTTGCATTAACTACCATAGTTCAGTAGCAAGCAGCTGAAGAGGCTTTGTTAACAAACTCAGGCCACAGATACTTTCACTTGTTTTCCATACATGTATTTTTTGAGTTTAGTGAAAGACCATGGTTAAGCAAACATAGTTTAAAAATTGTTGAATATTGTATAATATAGCTCTTAAATCTTTATAATCTCTGAATGGTGTGTAAAATTCTTACCAAGTATTGTGGGCTACCCTCCTCCAGCTCATCCAACTCTCGGTCCACATCAGACAGGTTCTTGTTGATATTGTCCAGTTCAGCCTGCAAATCCTTGTACTCCAGATGATCCCGGTCAAACTCTCGCTTGTAGTCACTTCGCTCCTGATCATTTCGAATTGGAGGAAATTCGCTGGAACAAAAATGACAAAAACAGTTATTGTCACTGTTTAGTAGAGGCATTTGTTTAAACGGTAAAGGGGCATACCTGCTAAAGTCATCGTCCTCAAGCTCGTCCCCTGAAGAACCATAGTCCGTGTCGTAGCCATCGATGCGACGTGGACGACCTGCTCTTTTCTTTTTAGGACGTCCAACAGAGCTCTCCGCCTCCGAGTTGCTGCTGTAGGGAACACCAGCATTAAGAGGAATGGCTTCCTCCATTGCAGGTCTGTAACAAAAAAATACAATTTATAACTAATGTGTAATTGCAAACCAATACAATAATGTAACATATTAAGTGAACATATCATCTCAGATAGTTTTCATGTTGTCTTTTTGAGATGTTTTGAACATTTGAACCACTAACAACAATCATCATTGCACCTTTTCAATTGAAAGCTTTCAATGACACTGTTCTGCTAGGGGTTGTTACCATGGCAATACACTACAGATAAAGGAAACATAATTAATCAACCAAACAAGTAAGTAACTTTATGTATCTTTTGGGTTTTCGTTTAAGCACATTGAGTAGGTTTAGATGGTTTGAAAGCAAAGAAAAAACAAGACATGAACAAAGCTAGCTAGTTTCTGACAAAATTGTTGTTTAACAGCTCAAATCAAAGCATTGCTTTGTCAGATTAAAACTCTGATTAAAGTCTAATGTGAGTAAAAGGGCATCAGACAGAGCAGTGCCTCATGTTATCCTTCCCTC
This sequence comes from Periophthalmus magnuspinnatus, assembly GCF_009829125.3. Lineage (NCBI taxonomy): Eukaryota > Metazoa > Chordata > Actinopteri > Gobiiformes > Gobiidae > Periophthalmus > Periophthalmus magnuspinnatus. The sequence continues at coordinate 17,305,042 of NC_047148.1, forward strand.
CCTCCCTCCTCAAGGAATGTTGATGACATCACTTGAAAGGTATCAATACAACATTCCAGTGATGCACTTTAAATGTTTTCAGGGACAATTAATAGATTAAAAAGGTACCAATGTGTTTGTAAGAAACTAGCCAAATAGTTTATATTTTGTAAGGGTGGGTGATATTAACAAAAATTTGTATTTCAGTACTTTTTACATACAATATTCAGATGATAATTTAACAGTGCACCAGGAATTCGCTAAAATTTGTATATGGTTTTACACTTTTTTTTATAGATCACCCACCTCTATTTGGTACTATAACTTATCTTATGTTTGATTGCATTAATTATTGTTGTAACAAAATTAACTAACCACAAACAGGTATTCAAAATTGCATAGTGTTAAATTTGTGTTAACATAGTCAATTATTACTTTTAAGTAAATTTTAAATCTAGTGCACATATTTCAGCCTCTAGTTTTGTTTTTTTAATACATGTTCATATAAGTTCATATAAGTGCACATACATATACAGTGACAGACTCACTGTGGGGTGTAGTTGTATGGGGGTTTGTCATAGTTGGAGCTTTCATCATCTAGGTGACTCCTGGAGCTCCGCAGCTTCTCAGGATAATCAGAAATAGGAAGTTCCGTTGGATTTGCTGACACATTGTTGACCTGTAAAATAGAGATTGAGCATTTTTTTTACTAGCGAAATTGTATGTTCTCAAGAACTTCCTCTTGAGAACATACAATTTTTTTCCTTTCTGGAATGGGAAGCCTGCATGGACTTGTTCTGAGAGTATGTGACACGAGTACTGCCACACCTGTAGCACACACTTGAAAACTAGACTAGAGAGAATAATAACAACAGGCTGTTGAACAGTGTGCCTCAGCAGTTTGAGCTAAGTTCTCACAATCATGGCAAAAAGCACCCCCAGTATCAGGTTGCATGCAGGTGTTTAGTGTCATTAACTGGCATTATAGGGGACCACCAATCCAACCTGTTTTACATCTCCATAGAAGATAAATTAACCAAATATTAACTATCCCAACTTCTAAACATTTGATATGGCTATAAATTAGAATAAATAACAAAATGTTAGAGAATGGCTCCTAGGTAGATGGTTTCAACTTTTCAAGGACTATCACAGACTTGTTGCAGTTCCAGCATAAGCTGTAGTTTTCTATTACCGTTTGCTTCAATAGAACAAACAAAAGAACATACTATAAAAACTATAGACTATGTAGATGCCGCACCTAGAAAGAAGATTTTTACTTTGCACTTCCCCCAATGATAAACAGGTGACTGCTGCCAAACCGGTTGTGTGACTTTTCAAAGCACAAACTCACCCATGCTTCTACATCCTGAGGAGGCTCCATCTCATCTATAACCTTCACTCGCTTCCACAAAATGTTGCTCTTCCCAAATTCCTGGATTTTTTGTCGAGTCTTCAGGGCAAAGACAAGGATGATGATCAAAGCTACTGCAATAAGGAAGCCAAAAACGATGGCAATGGCCTAAAAAGATTGGATAAAGTTACTGACCCATTTTCGGTTTACTGCTACATTAACAATAAAAAAAAACATCAAAAGTTCAATGTTTGCATTACCTCCTGTGGTTCCACAACACAGTAATGGTAGAGGTACTGGTTCACCATCACTCCAGATACCTGTGGCTGTTGATACTGAGCACATAATCCTGCAATTTGGCTTCCATATGCTGAACTGTAGGACTGGGACATGGGGTTCACTGCTACTAGATAGACTATAGTAGCCACTAGCATTAACAAGGCAAAGAAGGCACTGATGATGACCACAGCCAGGTAGAAGCGCCTGCTCTCCGACAAACTCTGGTGGGACACAATGATGATGAAGATGACCAGGCAGTAGATGAAGACAATTGCTGCCATGGCAATGATGAACCCTTTGCCACTCCTTGGATCGTTGTAGTTTCCTCCAAGACTCCCATAGCCGTAGTTGGTGCCAGGACCATACACTCCTCCACCACCAAAACCTCCATATCCCCCTCCATATCCCCCTCCATATGAGCTTCCTCCGTAACCTCCTCCATAACTGCCATAACCTCCAAAACCACTTAAGGCTCCCTGGCTGTCATGAGCAAGTGTGGAGGCAACACAAGCAAAAGCGCCTACACACAAGACAACACAGAGGATAGCCATAATTTTGATGATCCCAGGAGGAGATGTCCAGCGGTAAAAATGCTGAAACTCATCATCTGGGTAGTATGAGTAGGCAGGCTGAGGGGGGCCAGCACTGAGAGAAGGAAAACAATGAGTCAGGTGAGTGTGTATTAAACCATAATGAAAGAAAAAGAAATACTCACTATCCATTGTCAGACTCGTAGGGTGGTGGACTCCCATTTGGCCTGGATGACATTGTGGCAAGATGGCTGAGGATCAGTGGAAAATGTGGATAGTAAGAATGAGTTACAACTTAAGGTACATAATGTGTTGACCTAATGCATGTTTTAAATAAAATACCCAGGGAATGTAGACAAATATTTTAAAAACAAGAATCAGAGAAAACAAACAATTGACAAGACAGGGGCTCAAAGCATTTCACCTTAGAACAAAATTAAAGACCGAAGTAAAGTTAGAAATAAATATTGTACCCAGTAGATTTGATTCTCCAAATGGACCTACTTGTTTCTTAGAGTGCGCTGGGAGTTGTTCGTTCTGTAATGTCTTGACTGAAACTGCAGCTCATAAACAGAGCGGGACACGCCTTGATGAGCTCGACTTTCAGCCAGGTGAGCCCCGCCCCCCGCACAGGTGTCACGTTACGAAACAAACTGTAAGTGGCCAATGATGCAGCGAGTGGGCAGAGTTTTGGCTCTGTGAAACTGAACTGTCCTCAAGACTGCTTGTAAAAAGTTTCGGTTAAAGGAACTGTACGTAAATTTTGTATTTTAAATCTCATAAACCTGACACACACACACACACCCCCCCACCCACACACACACACACACACACCCACACACGTATGTATAGAGTATACTATGTAAAAAACAACAAATATTTCAGTGCAAAAGTAAATATATTTAGAAAACAGAAATCATCAAAACACTTAAAATATGAAATTATGGACACTTCACAAGTACAAAGACAATGAACATAAAAAGAATATTGGTCATTTACAGGTCCACAGTTGATAACATTTGTAAAATTCAATTCAAGGGAAAAGTAGTGTAAAATAACATAACGACTCAGTAAGTTATGTTTAATGAAATGGTGGAGCCATAGTGGAAATCTATGCAAAAAGTTAAGTTAATACACAGATAATAATACTACAGTACAAGGTTTTGTTAATGTTACTAACAGATTAAAGCAGTTATCACAGCAGTTTGAAACTCAGCTCATTAAAGATCAGTCAAGGAATGTTAAATAGATACGAACTCTCGTAAAATATTTGGTATATGTTGCATCCAATAAAACATGACATAAGTGGTTATCCTCTTGTGCAAATACAGTCACAGTATCAAGCATAGCATAGTAGTTTTTTTTTTTTTTCAATAACTGAGAGTGCATATTAAGACCATCTTAAGTATAAAATATATCAAACTATATATTTACAAACACGCACAAACCGTAGTGTCAAACAGTTCTCTCAAGATTCAAAGTGTCATGTTCATGTTCACTGTGTCAGAACCAGGAGCTGTAATTTTAACTGTAGCCGTCGTTCCACTCCATGACTTTGTCGTACTCATGGATCTTCTGTTTGATATGAGCCAGTTTGTTCTTCAGGTACTCACAGCGCTCCTTCTTTTCAGTGAAGGTTGGGTCCTGTAAATTTATAGAAAATGTAGAAATTTAACTTAATTTAACACTGCCATTACACCAATGGTTTAAGTAATCACCATAATAATAAAAAATAAATAATTGGCTCACATTTTTCTTTCTCTGATATTCTTGAAGGATCCTGTTTATTCGATCCACTTCCTGAAAAAAAGAAATGCTTTCAGGCCAAAAGTCACACTTAAGGCTTGCCACAGAGAATATGATTAAGTGGTAAATCTTTTGATTTAGTGTAGTTCGGAGTAAGTACACATTCTACAAAAAGAATGAAGCATGAAACATGCTCTGAATATGGTGTAAATAAAGCTACATTTGACAGAATAAAGAGAAAAGACAACTGACAGTGAGAGAAACTCAGCTTGGAACAGGAAGCACTAAGAGAGCAAAGTGATACTGAACACATAACACTTCCTCACCGCTCACCTGTTTATTGGTCAAGAGTCTAAAACATTGGAAAAAAACAGAACCTATCTAAAGGTGTAAAAAGGATGTACCATCTGGCTGGTGGGATGTTGTGGCAGAGTGCGCATCATTGCATCCATCTCATCAAACTTTTTAAGTGTGACCTGGACATCTAGGTGCAGTTCTTTGTACTCGGCATACTGGTCGTTGAAAACAGCCCTGTATTGGTCCCGTTCTTCATCTGTTCGGATTGCTGGATATTTGCTGTAATTTGCAAAACAAGAAGTTATAATATTTGTGGGTTTCAGCTTCCTGTTATAGGAAATATTCAAAAGATACTGTTTTAAAATGTAACACATATTTGCATAAATAATCCTTTTATTATATTGTATAGCCAAAAAATACTTACGCAATGTAATCTGGCACAATAACAGGCTTTGGGATATATCCAGATGGTATGGCTCCCTGTAAAACCTTTTTAGGGGCTGCTTTAGGACTGGTTTGTATAGGAACAACTGAAGAACCGTGGACTTGCTCGGGAAGTTTGTGCACAGTAGTTGTTTCAGGTGCAAGCTGCTGAAAAACAGCCATATGGAATTGTACATCTCCTCTTGCACACAGAAATGTTTTCTCTGTTTATGAATGTTTAGGTGTGAAGGGATGGAGGAAAGCTTACCAGTGCCTGGGATCCTCGCATGGGTGCAGTCTGCATCTGTAATTAGAAAAATAACAGACGTCTATTTGCCATAAATTAGGCTCAAATATTTTATAAATACAATAGACAATTTAAATGTATCAGTTAATGTGACAAACTAGTACAATGTTCTGAACTGGACACCATGCAAATTATGTGGGAGGACTAGGCTCACAAATTAGGTCATGCTACAATAACGCCACTGAACATGTTTCTGTCAAATGTCTATGTAATCCCTCAGTCATCCAGGTATGATCCATGGTAAAAGAAAAATCCAAATCTATCAACAGGACAAACAGTTGTAGGAGTGAAGACATTTTGCTGCTCATCCAAACTGTTTCTTCAGTTCTGGTCAGATTACTGGTGGACACTGTCTTATATCTATCTGAAGGGAGGAGCTAATTACACTGAAACTAACACACCTATTGTTTACAGTTTCTGTTTAAGTAGCGATGGACAGATTTGAACTTTTCTTTTACTTTCTGCCAAATGAGAAAACTCACCTCCTGCCCATAGCGCTCCCTATACCGGCGAGCTGCTTCATGTCTCCAGAGCTTAAGACACACTATGGCTCCAATCAGATACACCACCATAGTGACAAAAAGGAAAATGATGGCTGCAGTCTGTCCAGCCTCTGTCCGGCAAAAAGCACCATTAATGCCATTGTTGAAGACTGGATAGGAGCAGAGCCCACCTCGTGTTGTGTCTCGGACGTAAACAATACCTTTCAAAACAGAGTACTATTAAAATATAAATTTGAATATTAATTGAATTTTTATACTCAAAGCACAACATTCTTTATATAGCACATATACTGAAATTATATTCAACTGTTAAAGTGTAAAGTGTACCTGCCGCCAAGTAGAGAACAGCCAGAGCCAAGTTTATAGTGAACTCTGTCAGAGGCCACCAGTTGGAGTCCAGGAGGATGGTGCGGTAGTACATAGTCATCCCGAGCACTAGCATAATTACAGTGACCAGCCAGGCCAGTCCCGCCACCACCAACACAAATGGTGTTTTAGGACCAGAATAGTAATCCCCACCTGTGCCTGCCCCATATGCCCCATATGCCCCCCCTGGGGATGAGTATCCAAACATATTAAACCACTCATTGTCTTTATGGATGTAGGCACACACACAGGCAAACACTGCAGCCCCAAGCAGAAGCTCCAGACAGCCCAGAATCCTCAACAACCCAGCCCAGGATTTCATGTAGGCGTAGCGCTGATGATACTGCTCCACTCGCTCGCTGTAGCTTAAGGCTGTGTGGTAAGTGCGTCCCGAAACAGAATGATGAGTGTCCAAGAGCTCCTTGTGGGAGTTGTAGCTGCCACCTGAGCCTCCATAAGGATCACGATAGGACCCTGGGACAGGAGAGGGTGGGGGAGAGCAGGGCACCCCCTCTGTGGTGCTGTTGTTGTTGTTGTATGAGGAGCCCGGCATGGACCAAGGCTTCTCACTGCTGCGATTACTTGCTCTGAAGAAGTTTTTCCAGGAGTCAGGAATAAAGCGATGCACTGGTTTTATGTCTATTGCAGGGTCAATGTCTGTGTCAGCATTATCCTCACTACCACTGGGGTCAAACTCTGGGCCCACGGGGGGCTGGTCTGGTAAAGGAGGTGGTGGAAGAGGATCTGCACTTCGAGCCAGACTGGAAATGTGTTCTCTCATTGGCTGAGCATCTCGAGGTAATGAGTCTTGGGGGACCTGATCATAGTACGGCGCCTGGCGGGCTCGCTCAGTGCGTCCGGGATTACCTCCTCCATAGGACATGGGGAAACTTGTGGACCCTAAGAAGAAGCCAAACTCATCAATAAAACGCTACTTACACAAATATCCTACATTTGGATCAGTTAGAATATAATTAAAAACACCATTAAATCACCTTAAGAAAGCCAGTGATGAGAAAATGCTTTATCAAACATGAAACAACACTTCACCAATGTCTTCATTGCACTCCAAAGAAAAGCCCTCAACCACAGCCTGCATGAGCAGCACCCTACCATGGCAAGTCCCAGAATGTATTTTTGTGCTTCAAGCTGATAAAAATGAATAGGCTAAAAACCACGTGCTTTTTACTTACCAACAAAAGCTGAAGGCAGTACAAAAATACACTCTTGGCTGTCAGGACGATTTTTACTATGCCAGTCTTTTAGTAGTGATCTTCAGCGGTAAATAGTGTGTAATAACAGTGGTTAAATACCTCTTTCACACGCAGTCACTCAACACGACTTACATTGTTTGCAGATCACTATGCAAACCATTCATGAACAGATGAACAATCTAAAAAGAGCATAGACAATTATGAGGTCAAATAATGCATTCAGTTAACCTCATTTGACTTAGTTTATTTACCACTACAGGGTAAGGTAAGATATAGTGCAAGCTATTTGTCTGTTTTTGCCCCCCTCCCCCTTTAGAGACCAAGAACAAATGCGTTACTAACTAGTCTGTACCTGTGTTGTCATACACAATAATGTATGGTTGAATAGTTATGATTACAGGCTGTAGAATGATCTTAAATATTCAGAGTATGTTACTTCAGGAGGCAAACAGAGGCCTATTGAACCTGTTGTTGTGCCGCTCGTGCGTAATGCTTTTTCACACCGGAGTATAGACAACAAGAGCAAAATGGGAACAAACATTGTATTGAACACGTTATAGGACTCAGTCAATGTGAGTGTTTATAAACTTTATTTTAAAAAACTACGCTCAGCAGTGACGCCCCGAGGAGATAAACTTTTAAGAGCTTTAACTGCTACTAACTTTATGGTCTTAAAGTGACCTTTACATCTGCGTCGCATTTAAGTTACATTTAAGTTTGAAATGGCTGCATCTGTATGTTTCAATGGTTTTCAGATGAGCGGAAAATGCAGACGTTTCTTACCTTGGCTCCAGTCTTCTCTTCCCTTTTCTTTCTCCCATTTCAGAAACGTTAAACCAGGTTTCCTCAGGAGCACCACGTGACCTGCCCATCCCTGTGACGTCACCGGTGCGAGGTACATTGTTTGTAAATGAACAACTCACCTGTGGTTTTGACAGCACGAGACACTAATGCAAATGTAGATTGACTGTAGTATGTATCCTCTTGCTGAAACGTTTCAATACATCTACATTTAATATAACAACTGGAAATAGTATTCATGTAATTCTATTTGTAGGCTAGTGGTCTAGTCTTTTTGGTACAGGCTACCACTCTTAACACTATTTTATTAATGGCTATAATATGAGACAGACCTTGCTTTCACAAAGTAAACCGATTTCCATTTTACAAAGTCAATGTAAAATAGCCCTATATAAGGGAGATCCAATATACTTTTATTGTTAAATCACTGTAAGACTGTTCCTGAAATGCTCTTCTGACAGAACATATTTGTGCTTGAGTGAGTCATATTTGAGATTACAACATACTGATGTCACATTAATCTGGAGACACAGGTGATTGTCGTCTTAACAGTACTGAACTGAGCAAAGACTTCACACTTACATTGACATACCAAACCAGTACAGGCCAAAGAAACATGGACACACAGTAACAGACATTTAAAAGACAAAAACAAAGGAAATGGCTTCATCCAAAAGTACTTTGAGTGACAGGAACCGCTTTACCTTTGCAACCTGATTAACCGTAACCATTTACCCTAATTACCCTTGATATGCAGCTACACGAAATCATATTTGCAATGAAAGGTGGGCGTTAGTTACAACACAGCCACAAATGAATACACTATTAAATATTGATATATTGCATAAGGTTAATCATCAAGTATTACTACAGGCTGCCGCAATGTCTGTCCTAAATGGCTTTTTAATCATTTGCAGTCATCAGTCTGTGCAACTCAAACAGCATGTGTGAATAGGAATGTGATATTTAAAATGGCATACACTCCTTTCTAAAGGGAAGTCTACAATGTTTATACTCTACATACATATTCTGACACACATTTACTGTTATATTAAAAGGAGTGCCATTTGGGAATGTCTAAAAAGTCTAAAAGATGAGGTTTGACCATAAAAAGAAGCACAGCCAAACATTCTCAAATACTGTGTCTATGCAATGTAATACAGTTTTTGAAGTGATTTTGATTTCTAAACACCAATTAATAACTAACAATGTTACATTCATACAATGTACATTTTTGATTTAGTCTTTGATATATTTCAAATCAACAGTGTGGATATAGTTAAAAAAGATAAATTTATAATTCTAAAATCTAACCATTAAGCAGCTGAAGTGAATTAAATACTGCGATTTGTAAAGTGCATACCAGCATTAAGTGGACACCAGCATAATGACAATGATAAAATATCAGCTTAAACACACACTATACAGAAATATGGCTCCCTTTTGGTCAGCTTCCACTTGTGTGAACACAAGCTATTCATTGTAACAAATACCAGCATTGTGAAGAAAACACTTAAAGGGAAATTCTTATACCTCTTCTGATTTAAATAATAAACAATCTAAAAAATTAACTACAGTAAAGCAGCAGACTGGGAGGTTTTGCATTGCAGTGACGTCCATGTAGACCTTTTAGTATGGGATTTGATTCTGATAATACTGCAGCATGTCATAGGTCTTGCTCCTTAAATTGGGGAAGTTAATAGAGAAAGGTTTAGTCAAATTAAATAAGTCTGTACCCAATCAAACAGCATGAATTATGTCTCACCTGCTACTAAGGAAACAGCTCTGAATGACTTTGATCATGAATGCTGCTGCCTCTTTCTCACTCATTTGTGGGTTGAATCGTCCTCTGAAAAGCAAAACAAAAAAAAATACTGTTAATCTTGAAGGTAGTTAGGTGCAATTAATACTGCATGAATTATATTTAAATGCAGTGTTGTACTTACTTTAAGAGCTTAATGGTTTGCCCTCTGAAGCATGGTAGTCCAGTGTCCAGCATCAGTGTCACTAATGAAACTACTGCATCCATGTAGGGTCTATTTAACAAGAGTGGATTTCTTTTTTAATAATTTCCATCTTTTCCATCTCTTTAATTCTTTTCTAAATTTGAAAATCTATAGTGTAGCATGACTGCCTTACCGTACAGCCAAATATCCTCTGACACACATCTCCATGAACCACTTGAAAGGTGTAGCTTCCATTTTGCCTCCCATAATCATGACCATCTCATCAGTCAACTTGATGTCTGGCTCCCAGCCGAGGTTACCACCAGGGGAGCTCTCAAACATGAAGCCAAAGTCTAGAGAAAAGCAGGTTCACAGTTTTAAGTGTTTGTTTATATGGAGAAACTGCTACTTTTAGAGTTCCTGTGTTGTACCAATGTGAATGAGATGGCCCTTGCTGTCTAACATGATGTTCCCATTGTGCCTGTCTTTGATCTGCAGCAGAAACAATAGAAGACTATAGGCAGCCATACTGCGGATGAAGTTATACCTGGCCTGTGAAAAGAAAAAGCATAAAATATAAACACACTGCAAATTACAAATTTACAAACATAGCATGACAGACTATGCACCTTTTGGAAAGCTAAGGTGGATTCATCTCCGTATTGGTTACGGAAGTAGTCATACATTCCAAAGTCTGTCTGTCTGCCAAGTTGGTCACGAGACTTGCAATCAGGGATGCATTCAATGACACCACACTAAGAATACAAAAACATTTTTACCACAGTGGTAAAAGTGTATTAAAATAAAATCCCAGTACATGCATTATAAATAATATTAAAGCTTTACCCCTGGAGCCGTTGCTACCACTCTATATGGAAAGACAAACAGATCCAAACCAACCAACTGGAAAATATTCTTGAAAAGGCCAATAATTTGTAGAGCAAGCATGTCCTAAAATGGTGGCACACAGCAACAATATGAGTTTACAATCAACAATATGTAACACAAATGTGGGCCAAAAGAATCTAAATTATATCACCTGTCTACAGTCATCTCCCACTTTAAAAATGGCTGCCTGCCAGCACACTTTTTGAGAGCCATCAGGATTTTCCTCTCCATCTTCTACTGAGTCCGAGGGGCAGCGCAGGCCTTCCCTCTCCAGCTCACTCACACCACAACGCTTTACTTTGAACTTAGCGAGGTATGGTGCTTTAGCGGCACTGCAAAAAAAACAAAAAAAAACAAAATCTATTCATTTTAATAAAAAACTTTTAACAATCAATTTAACAAATGTAACTTGCAATAAGTCACACCTCTGCATAGGTGTTCCCGATTTATAATCGATATCCAGAACAATTGCTTCAGGATTACTTGGCAAGTAGCACCCTGTATGCACAACAATAGTACCAGTTATTCAATGCACACAAAATGTGAAACCTGCAAAGTGCATGTTAAGAAATGTGTCATATATACTGTACCTGGTTGAACCTTGATGTCAGATAAAGCCTTGAGACAGGCCCGTTTTCTCTCCTCACCCTTTGGAACAGGCCTAAAATTACAAATATATAGACTGTACCAAGACTAATACGAAGAAAATACTGTATACTAAAATCGCTAAGGGCTTTACTTGATAATGGCTGACACATTGGTGATCTTGTTGAAAAAGTCAAACTCTCTCTGGTAGAAATCCTTTGCTGGTCCAGACAGTGAGTTGATGATTTCCTCAACCATTTGCTCCAGTAGCTCCCCAATGTCAGCTAAACGGATTCATGCAGAAGTTATAAATGTAATCACTTACATATCCTTAATAAGACTTTTCGCTTACGATCTTTCTGATGTCCCTCCTCATCCACAAAAATGTTGGTTTTCATGTTCCAGATAAACTGATGAGCAAGAAGCTGGGATTTTTGAGCTGCCCAAAGGATGTACTCCCGCACGTAACCCATCTAAAAAAAAAGAAGAAGAAATCCAAAAAGAAATCCATTATGTTAATTTAGTCACAAATCTAGCACATCTCAGGCACCTATACACTAAAGCCAGCAATGCTTAAAAAGTACTATGTAACTTTTCTAGTGGATGGTTGCTTTGCCTTAATCTTGCATCTTTTACATTACAGGATTATATTGCTCAAGTATACTTTGAAAAACATGTATTCTGTGAGTGTTGTTGTGTCTCACAGAGCTGACCTGTAACTTGGACTCGTGGAGTCACCTACTTGTCTCCGTGGAGAAAGACAAGTTCAATGCCATGCAGTGAAACATTCCAGCTAAGATAATAACATCCACATGGGGACAAGCAGGTGGCACGCTGACATTCCACCAGAAAAGTTACACAGTCCAACTTTAATAGGTGTAATATATGTTATATTAAAAGATTAGAACATACTTACACAGTTCACATAAACCTAACACATTTACCTTATCATAACGCAATGCTTGTACAATCTGGGGGATGTAGAACAGAATTGCATCCTAGAAAAAAAAAGAAAACAATGACGACATACACAGTGTTATGTATAACAATTCCATAGTACCAGTGAGATTTAATTAAACTTACTGGGGGGAAAGAACGCAGGACCTTGACGCCGTACTGTGCAGTGAGCGGATGTGGTGGGTACATGCTACTGAAATAGGACAGACCAGTGGGAGGGTCAGCTGGGGCCCAGCACAAGATATGGCTCAGCTCAGGGGAGTCAGCATCAATTGTGTGCCAGGTCACCAAAAACTAGGTAAAAACAAACATTTTAAACAACAAATGACAACCAAAACACTGAAATTATAATTACTTAATCACTTTCTAAATTTTACTTTTACAGCCTCTGGTACATCACTGACAGCTCCAGGGTCAAGTCTCACCAGCCGGGTCACTTCAGCAACAATGGCGTCATTTTTGAATCTATCAAAAATACCAGTTCATTTTGTAGAGGCTTGAAATGTACCATGACCATAAGTGAATAGAAAAAAATACCTTGCCGGAAGCTGCATTGCCAAGTATGGTGCAATACTCCAGGCCAAATTCACATTGTCCTTCCACTGTTTCTCAGTTAGACTGATGTATTTGGACCTCCAATTGGAGATGCTAGTTTCCACAGACTGTTCAGTGGCGATGGTTAGTTCCTGGGTGGAAAGGGGATTGTACCACGTAGTCAGCCGCTCAATCTCACTGGCCTGGAAAAACAAGACTTCTTTGTTACTCAATATTTTCTAGAGTTGTAAGAAAGGTCCCACATGTCAGATGATTAAAACAAGGGAATTAAAATAATCCATTATCAAAGCTCTCACCAGCAATGCCAACAGCAGAGTTCTACGTTTTGTATAATACTTATGAAGTTGTGTGCCTCTGTTACTCTTCTTTGATGTGCCTAGAAAGAGGACCAAGCAAATTCAAATGTGGCAACAGGAGTAGTTTCACATTTTCCTTTGCTGCAAAGATTGCTTGTAATTAAAAATACCTGACTTTTTAGATGCAGTGGACATTCCACTGGAGAGAGGATATGTGTTAATCCACCCCTGACTACTCTGCTGAGAGCGAGAGCTGGAGTCCATGTTGCTCCGGAGGTCAGCAGCATTCATCACTGACAGACTGTTCAATGATGGGTCCTGATTGTCTGTTCACAGAGAACACAATCAACAAAACCAACTCTATTGCTTTAAGTAAAAAACATGACCAATGCTGTAAATGCTTAAAAATGAGTCCTGTAGGTGCCCTGCTGTTTTAATGATCATGCAGGGAAAGCCAGCAGGAGATGATAGCAGTCCAAACCATTGGTCTTGGGTCAAATAGTGTTTACATTGCAGGGTTATTGTAACTTTGGCCCAGGATCAGTGGTTAAAGATAAAGTTGAACTAGAACATGAATGGATATATGGCCATGCGACCATGCCTTTGTCTGGGTTGTTTGGAATGAAAGGGACAGGATATTTGATGAAAAAGCACTTTTTCATTGAAATTTAAAGATTATAATTGAGCGATTTAGTAAATTGTGAGAAGGGGGCAGGTGGAGGGGCTGATAAAATGAATAATCATGCATCTTAACGCAGATGACAAATTTGCACTTATCCTCACAGTTGCTTTAAGTATTTTAGAAAACAACAAGTGCAATAGACAGTTGGAAAAAGAAACAAAATATTTTTAAGGATCACAAGAAAAACACACTATACGTTTCGGAAAAAAAAGGAAACTGAAAAAAGTTTGATAAGAACAATAAGTCAGCATGTGAGGATATCCAGTGACAAATCTGACATGCGTAACAGCATGCCCCTGCTGCAGTGCAGTCCAAACTCCACCACATTAGGCTTACTCAAGATAGATATCGGAGAAGTGCTGGACACAATTAGCGATCCAAAAATTCCAGCAGAGAGGGTGCTCGGGACAGGGCTAGTACCAAGCTCACCAGGTGGGACCAATTGACACGCAGCCAAATATTTCTTGTCAGAAAGGATGCTTGCGTAGAAACGGATCATTACACTGATGTCTTCACGTAGTCGCTTGTCGCACTGAGTTGGGAACTTCGGGGTAACACTAAATCAGTTTTAAAAGCAATGAGTTTGTATTCAATTTAGCATTACTTCTCAAAAATCAGTAAATAGATGGTTAAAAGTTACCTAAAGTAATCAAAAGCTGTAGAGTAGATTTTTTCACGAAGTACATTTCTAACAGTGGCATTTGTGACCACATCAGAATGAAGCAAAGCCAGACCCAGAGTAAGCAATCTGCAACACAAAAACATTACAACAATTAGAAGCACAAAATAAAACCCAACACAGTTGCATTAATGTAAACTACCTGAAGCGAGGTCCAATGGCAGCTACATGGCGATTGAGACTACTTTGATTGCCACCAACATTAAGAGACAGAGAACGTTGTAGCAAGCTGCCAAAAATCTCCACTTGATCTGCACTAGAATATTTTGCTATTTCAAACCTCTGGACTAGAAACTGTGGAAAGAAACACAAGTTACTTAAAAACAAACACAAGGTTTTGAAAAAACTTTGTCTATGATCAAAAATGTAAAATCAAACCTCTATCCAAATGTGGTGAGGGGTCACATCTGGAGGACAGGGGACAGGCTGACTTTCTTCAGATGCAGCCAGAGGATCAGCCTCAACCTGAGCATCGGAAAATAGGCCCATCTTCAACTCCACAGTCATCTGCCAAGCTCCTGCCATCTCTCGCATAAACTAAACAACCAACAATGCACCAAAGGTAATGACAAATATGTTTGTTAGAAAAAAAACAGGACATGATGCTGTCAATCATCTGTACCGGGACTTCAATTCCAGCACGGGCTGCCAGCAGCCACTCCCAGCATGCAATAGCAGTCTCCATTCCATGCTCTGTAAACATCTTGAGAGGAGACCAGCAGAGATGATGCAGGAGCTGAGGGTCACAATCTAAAGAAAATGGACGGGTGCCACAATCAACATAAAAACTAGAGAGAAACAGCAACCAAAAGTGTAAAATACGGATTTTGAAAGGAAACTGAACCCTTTGTGCTGATGAGCAATGCAGCCAGTTTGAACATGGCCTCAGTGAACACCTCAGGCTGTGCAGAGTCCAAAGCTTCCCCCATCTGTTTGATCATCAGTCGGCTTAAATCGGACTTGCCTTTAACTGCTTGGACAAAGTGGATCATGCCCGATACCTACAAAAAACAATTGTTCAAATATTACTTTATTTTTCAGCAATTTACTATGTTTTTTTTTTTTCTTGAAGGGTGATTACCTCTCCAGCATATCGGTTTCTGAGGTTTAGTGATGCCATGAAGTTGGAATAGTCTTTCTTGACACAGGCAGGCCTTTCGGACAATTGAGTGGACTATAGTTCGATAAGAAATGCACAAGAAGCTCATTAACTTTCATGATGTCATGTAAATTATAATATATATGTTTAGAATATAGTATATTATAAACATGTTCAATAACATTTTGCCACTTCTCAGAGTAAAAAAAAGTATTCATAGCTTTCTTCCCAGCCTTTCAATACTGCTGCACACTTGGTGCTGAAAAAGTGTTGGTGGGAGTGTCATTACCCACCCCTAGTGTGGTGCTCTCTCGGTTGTAGCCAGCAAAATGCAAGATACTCTCTGTGGCCATAGCCAAGCCTGTGTGCTGAGAGAGTCCTGACACCCAGTTTTGATGCTTGTTTAGATATTCCTAAAAATGAAAAAAAAAAAAAATACAGATTTGCTCTCCTAGTATATACAATACAAGTATACAGTATATGTTACAATTATGTTACCTGTAGATGTGATTTGGTCACAGATGGTGCCCACTTCATGGCTTCTTTAAGGATCTCTCCACAACGTGCTGCAAAGTCCTTCACTATACTCTGCAATGGGCAATTTTACATTATTGCAGCATTACTGTAGTTGCAGGACAACATTTTGCATTTGGTGACAATATTTAGTTGCAGAATAATACCTCTCTTGCTTCATATGTGTCTGGGACAGTGACTCTGTAGGGTGTGTCTGGGATATCATAGTATGGTTGGTCTTTATGGATGTCCTGCAGAAAAATGAAGCATAAAAAAAAATATAAAATAAAAAAATGTATATGTATGTGTGTGTGTATATATATATATATATATATATATATATATATATACACATATACATATATATACACCCCCCCCATCCCCCCCCCCCCCCCATCCATCCAGTTGTGCATGTAATGTGATTATAACTTACTGCACTGAGAGAAAGGGAGAGTGTCTGCAGGATATCTAACATGGTCCTGAGCACACGACCACTCCACAACAGATGAGGGAAACTGAGAAAAGACATATCATTAATGAAATTAATCATGTTTATTTTTTTTTTCTACAAAAAGGAATACTCACGTTTCAGCAAGTCCAGATAAATATTTGTCTGCTACTCTGCGGATTCTTTTATGTATGTGATTAAAGTTCACCAAGAGGAATTGAGCATGGCGCTCTAGCTCTTCCTCATGAGATTTGGTTTTTGCCTAAAAATAAGACTCTGTGAATTAAGAGTGTAATAGAAAATTCAAAAAAAGGACTAGTTGAAAAGATCTTACTTTTTCTGCCATCATTTGAAGAAAGACTTCAAAAACTTTATCACTGACAGCAATCACACACTGCATCATACCTGAAAAGTATGTGCAGTGGTTAACATGGTACTTTAAAGTTATCCAAGTATTGTGTCTTATAACCCCTACCAGATTTATCCTTCTGAATTGCTCTATCTTCAAAATAACGAAACATGACTTGAAACCGATCGGAGTCGAGAGAACGCAGCATCCTAAAAAAATAGTGTTGTATTATTTATTTATTAAAAAATAAAAGGTACACGGAGATGGTGTTTGCTTGCCATACCTCATATATTCTAATCTGTAAACTGACAAGAGATAAGTGGACATAGCGAAGTCCAACTTGTTGATCAGAACGGCCACATCTGGAGGGGGGTCCAGCAGGTTGATGATAGTACTCCGCAGATCATTCAGTTCAGCCTGCAATTTAATTTTTCATAAGTTTAAAAATATCTTTTGATGTACTAGCTCTTGTATTACATCACATACAGGGGTGACTGTGTCATTTTTGAGTGCAGAATTGTACTGCAGCTCAGAGCGCAGAGGTTCTCCACTGGGAAACGTGAGCAGGGGAGATTTAGTTGCAATCTCACAAACTCCTTCATACCATTCTTCTGGCCACAAACCTAGAGAACATTACAGTAAAAACATATTTAAGTTTAATCATGATAAGTGAGATTTTAAAGAATTAAGTTAAACAGTAATTATCTCAAACCTGAACCCTCTACTGCAAAACCCATGACAACAGAGTACAGCCAGAAGTCTCTGAAGAGCTTTTGCAAACGTGGCTTTGCTTCTTTAATTGGTGGAAGTCTCCTGGTCAGCTACAAAAGATAGTGACACTTATACTACCGTACATATAATAGTAATGTTATAATATGTTTTTCAAGATAATTATAGATATTGATATGTACTTCATGTATGAAAATAATCTAAACAAAACATTTAATTATATTTACATACCACAGCAATAACAGGGATCAAGACTCCAAGGTTTCCAGCACTGCTAGATGCCTAAAGAGACAAAAGAATGTGCCGTTTATGCTATTGTAAAAGCATCACTAAGTGGTGTTAACACATAATACCAAAATCAACTATGCTTTTGGGAAAGAAAACTACAGGTATGGGAAAGGTGTTTAAATAATGTTAAACATATTTGTTTAAGTATGTATTATAACTACATGAGCAAATTAAACAGAGATTAATAGAAGTATTTTATCTACCTTTAATGCCGGACCTTTGTCTGAGGCTCTCTCGCTTGCTCTTTTGCCCTCCAGACCAAGTTGAACAAAAAGTTCCAACAGGTTCACAAGTAACTCATCCACCATTTGCTCATTTTGGAGATTTGCTGCTATGTTACCCAGGGCATTTATCACAGCAAGGGAACAATGTCTAGCAACACAAAAACAGGGTAGTTGTTAATGACAATAAATTAAAATGGAGCTAAAACCCTCTATTGTCTACTTAGTCATATACAAACCTCTCCAGCACAAAGTTTGATTAATGATTTTACTGAGATGCTTTCTGTCGTATGCACAGACTTTGATGGTTTAGTCATTACACATGATTTTAATGTACATGTTGACAGAAATACTAAAGAGCTCAGTGTTGCCCTTGAAATGTTTAGTTTGACTCAGCATGTCAGCGAGCCCACCCATAACAGAGGGCACATTCTGAACCTGGTCATTACAAAAGGAGTAAATATTTCAAATGTCAATGTGGTAGATGTTGCTATGTCTGATCCTTTTTGTGTCTTCTTTGACCTGTGTTATTCCCAAACCAGTGGCTGGACATGCAGTTGTTTGAAGGAGACACATAAATGATACCTCTTTGGTTCAATCTCTACATGCTGCTGTTAGGCCAGTTAATATGTAGCAATAATGTGTTCTCTCACAAATATGCAGATGACACTGAGATCTATGTCTGGCTGCAGGTGAATATGGACAAGTGGATTCATTCTGCCACTGCATCCAACAGATCAGTGTGTGGATGCAAGTCATAGTCTTTGGCCCACAGTCACCTCCAGTCTCTGTCTCTAAAACCTTGAAATCAGGCTAAAAATCTAGGGGTAATAATGGACTTAGATCAGCCACATTAAATCAATAACATCTGCAGCTTTTTACCATCTAAAAACATTGCAAAAATCAAAAGGTATGTCAAACCAGACTTGGAGAGATTTATCCATGCATTTGTCTCCAGAAGGTTAGACTACTGTAATGTCCTGCTCACTGGCCTCTCCAAACAAATGTTAAGGCAGCTGCAGTACATCCAGAACGCTGCTGCTCGGGTCCTGACTAGAACTAGGAAGTATAAGCATACAAGTTCTGTGCTCTAGTTCTGCACTAGTTCCCTATGGCTCAGAGAATAGACTTTTAAGCAGCTCTGGTACTAGACCATGGAGATACGTACACAATCAAAGTGCATCTTTCACATGTTAGTGGCATATGAACCATCTCACACTAAGAACTTCAGGCATTGGTCTCCTGCGGGCGCCCAGAGTCAAGATTAAACATGGGGAATCAGTTTCAGTTTTATGCAGCTAAACTGTAACAATCTTCCTGAAGATGTGAAACAGGCCTCTACTTCGGCAATATTTAAATCCAGGCTCAAAACGATTGTTTAGCTGTGCATATGTCTGAAAGGTTTTTATTCTGCACCCTTCTCTTTTAATGTTAATTTTATGATGATTATTTGTGTTTATGTTTTGATTTGTTGTATTGTGATTTTAATGCCTTTCTTATTCTGTAAAGCACTCTGAATTACTTTGTGTATGAATCATGCAATACAAATAAACTTGCCTGTCTAGAGAAGTAGTACATAGTAATGTAGTTCTCATAGTGGTGGTTTCTGACACAGAAACTAATGCACACCCAGTTGTTTTCAAATTATTATGGAATTAGAGATTTTGGCAGTTTAGATAGATACTGGCTATTCTGATGATCAGATTAAGCTCACCTATATCCATGGTCCTTATAGTCCTTGGTAGAGTAAACCATGGAACTAGCTTTAACACTGATCTGCTGAAATAAATTCCATACTTCCTGGTAGATATATTGCTGAAAAAGAATACAAAAGGATTATTTGTAAAAAAAAAAATCAATATAAAACGAACTAATTACAAACTAAACCAGACATGGGCAAACTATGGCCACGGCCCTTACAGCCTAAATCTCTCTCTCTCTCTCTCTCTCTAAATCTCTCTCTCTCTCTCTAAATCTCTCTCTCTCTATATCTCTCTCTCTCTATATATATATATATCTCTCTCTCTCTAAATCTCTCTCTCGCTATATATCTCTCTCTCTCTATATATATATCTCTCTCTCTCTCTCTAAATCTCTCTCTCTCTCTAAATCTCTCTCTCTCTAAATCTCTCTCTCTCTAAATCTCTCTCTAAATCTCTCTCTCTCTCCAAATCTCTCTCTAAATCTCTCTCTCTCTCTAAATCTCTCTCTCTCTCTCTCTCTAAATCTCTCTCTCTCTAAATCTCTCTCTCTCTAAATCTCTCTCTCTCTCTAAATCTCTCTCTAAATCTCTCTCTCTCTCTCTCTAAATCTCTCTCTCTCTCTAAATCTCTCTCTCTCTCTCTCTAAATCTCTCTCTAAATCTCTCTCTCTAAATCTCTCTCTCTCTCTATCTAAATCTCTCTCTAAATCTCTCTCTCTCTCTAAATCTCTCTCTAAATCTCTCTCTAAATCTCTTTCTCTCTCTCTAAATCTCTCTCTCTCTCTAAATCTCTCTCTCTCTCTCTAAATCTCTCTCTCTCTCTAAATCTCTCTCTAAATCTCTCTCTCTAAATCTCTCTCTCTCTCTAAATCTCTCTAAATCTCTCTCTCTCTCTAAATCTCTCTCTCTCTAAATCTCTCTCTCTAAATCTCTCTCTAAATCTCTCTCTCTCTAAATCTCTCTCTAAATCTCTCTCTAAATCTCTCTCTAAATCTCTCTCTAAATCTCTCTCTAAATCTCTCTCTCTCTCTCTAAATCTCTCTCTC
The DNA here is from genome assembly GCF_009829125.3 of Periophthalmus magnuspinnatus. NCBI lineage: Eukaryota > Metazoa > Chordata > Actinopteri > Gobiiformes > Gobiidae > Periophthalmus > Periophthalmus magnuspinnatus. The sequence goes on from NC_047148.1 coordinate 17,325,824, forward strand.
TCTCTCTAAATCTCTCTCTCTCTAAATCTCTCTCTCTCTCTCTAAATCTCTCTCTCTCTCTAAATCTCTCTCTCTCTCTCTAAATCTCTCTCTCTCTCTCTAAATCTCTCTCTCTAAATCTCTCTCTCTAAATCTCTCTCTCTAAATCTCTCTCTCTAAATCTCTCTCTAAATCTCTCTCTCTCTAAATCTCTCTCTCTCTATCTCTCTCTCTATCTCTCTCTCTATCTCTCTCTCTAAATCTCTCTCTCTAAATCTCTCTCTCTAAATCTCTCTCTCTAAATCTCTCTCTCTAAATCTCTCTCTCTAAATCTCTCTCTCTAAATCTCTCTCTCTAAATCTCTCTCTCTCTCTAAATCTCTCTCTCTCTCTAAATCTCTCTCTCTCTCTCTAAATCTCTCTCTCTCTCTCTAAATCTCTCTCTCTCTAAATCTCTCTCTCTCTCTCTCTAAATCTCTCTCTCTCTAACTCTCTCTCTCTCTCTCTAAATCTCTCTCTCTCTCTCTCTAAATCTCTCTCTAAATCTCTCTCTCTCTCTAAATCTCTCTCTAAATCTCTCTCTCTCTCTAAATCTCTCTCTCTCTCTAAATCTCTCTCTCTCTCTAAATCTCTCTCTCTCTAAATCTCTCTCTCTCTAAATCTCTCTCTCTAAATCTCTCTCTCTAAATCTCTCTCTCTAAATCTCTCTCTCTCTCTAAATCTCTCTCTCTCTCTAAATCTCTCTCTCTCTCTAAATCTCTCTCTCTCTCTCTAAATCTCTCTCTCTCTCTCTAAATCTCTCTCTCTCTCTAAATCTCTCTCTCTCTCTAAATCTCTCTCTAAATCTCTCTCTCTCTCTCTAAATCTCTCTCTCTCTCTCTCTAAATCTCTCTCTCTCTCTAAATCTCTCTCTCTCTCTCTCTAAATCTCTCTCTCTCTCTAAATCTCTCTCTCTCTCTAAATCTCTCTCTCTCTCTAAATCTCTCTCTCTCTCTCTAAATCTCTCTCTCTCTCTAAATCTCTCTCTCTCTCTAAATCTCTCTCTCTCTCTAAATCTCTCTCTCTCTCTAAATCTCTCTCTCTCTCTCTAAATCTCTCTCTCTCTCTCTAAATCTCTCTCTCTCTAAATCTCTCTCTCTCTCTAAATCTCTCTCTCTCTAAATCTCTCTCTCTCTCTAAATCTCTCTCTCTCTCTCTCTAAATCTCTCTCTCTCTAAATCTCTCTCTCTCTCTCTCTAAATCTCTCTCTCTCTCTCTCTAAATCTCTCTCTAAATCTCTCTCTCTCTCTAAATCTCTCTCTAAATCTCTCTCTCTCTCTAAATCTCTCTCTCTCTCTAAATCTCTCTCTCTCTCTAAATCTCTCTCTCTCTCTAAATCTCTCTCTCTCTAAATCTCTCTCTCTCTAAATCTCTCTCTCTCTAAATCTCTCTCTCTAAATCTCTCTCTCTCTAAATCTCTCTCTCTCTCTAAATCTCTCTCTCTCTCTAAATCTCTCTCTCTCTCTCTAAATCTCTCTCTCTCTCTCTAAATCTCTCTCTCTCTCTCTAAATCTCTCTCTCTCTCTAAATCTCTCTCTCTCTCTCTAAATCTCTCTCTCTCTAAATCTCTCTCTCTCTCTAAATCTCTCTCTCTCTCTAAATCTCTCTCTCTCTAAATCTCTCTCTCTCTCTAAATCTCTCTCTCTCTCTAAATCTCTCTCTCTAATCTCTCTCTCTCTCTAATCTCTCCTCTCTAAATCTCTCTCTCTCTCTAAATCTCTCTCTCTCTCTAAATCTCTCTCTCTCTCTAAATCTCTCTCTCTCTCTAAATCTCTCTCTCTCTCTAAATCTCTCTCTCTCTCTAAATCTCTCTCTCTCTCTAAATCTCTCTCTCTCTCTCTCTAAATCTCTCTCTCTCTCTCTCTAAATCTCTCTCTCTCTCTCTCTAAATCTCTCTCTCTCTAAATCTCTCTCTCTCTCTCTCTAAATCTCTCTCTCTCTAAATCTCTCTCTCTCTAAATCTCTCTCTCTCTCTCTCTAAATCTCTCTCTCTCTAAATCTCTCTCTCTCTCTAAATCTCTCTCTCTCTCTAAATCTCTCTCTCTCTCTAAATCTCTCTCTCTCTCTAAATCTCTCTCTCTCTCTAAATCTCTCTCTCTCTCTAAATCTCTCTCTCTCTCTAAATCTCTCTCTCTCTCTAAATCTCTCTCTCTCTCTAAATCTCTCTCTCTCTCTCTAAATCTCTCTCTCTCTCTAAATCTCTCTCTCTCTCTCTAAATCTCTCTCTCTCTCTAAATCTCTCTCTCTAAATATCTCTCTCTCTCTAAATATCTCTCTCTCTCTAAATATCTCTCTCTCTCTAAATATCTCTCTCTCTCTAAATATCTCTCTCTCTCTAAATATCTCTCTCTCTCTAAATATCTCTCTCTCTCTAAATATCTCTCTCTCTCTAAATATCTCTCTCTCTCTAAATATCTCTCTCTCTCTAAATATCTCTCTCTCTCTAAATATCTCTCTCTCTCTATCTATATCTCTATCTCTCCCCATCCTGGCCCGGCCCCTCTGTCACATTTTAGAACCTATTGTGGCCCGTGTCAAAAAGTTTGCCCACCCCTGAACTATACTAAAGATTTAATTTTGGTGTCTTATATTTCATATTTACATTGCCAGTGATGACCATGCAGCCCAATTGGTCAATGATCAGGACATCAAGCTGAGAAGGAGGCTGACAGAACTTTTGTTGTAGGATTTGAAGTATGGGTTCCATTACTCTGGGAGTGTCTCGTAAGGCCACAGCAATGTGACCCAAAGCCCTGATGGTGTGATCTGGGATCAAATGAGCATCTCTGATGATGAAAGAAAGAAAACTAGTCATTCTTCCATCTTCTGTCAAATTTGTAGTTTCGGTAGGTCAATCCTTACTTATCATTTTCTTGATAGATGTAAAGACGGTTAGAAAGACTTGCAAGAAAAGCTTCTACTATGACATTGTCCCAAGTGAGACCTGCTTTAAGACACCTAAAGGCATAAAAACATTCTATCAATACAACAGTACATGTGAATGTAATAGATCCAATATAACTTACCTGCAAATGTTATCTATTGAGATATCCCTCAACTGTTCATACATAGTAGGCTGGCTCTTCTTGCTTGTACTAGCACTCAGTGTTGACTGGGAATGTTCATTGGTTACATGGATTTTTATTTCACTGCCTCCTGCAAACAATATAATCTTAAAATTATTACCAAAACAAAGATTTATTTTTGCATTAATAGATACCTGTAGTGTACTGGCTGTGGTATTTGTACAACTTCACTAAAACCGGTGAAGGCACCACCAAGAAGTCTCTTAAAGACATGGTGACCGAGTGAGCAACAACAGGAAAGCGCTCACACAGACGGCCTAGACCCTAAATAATAACAAGAAATGTCTAAAGTCACACTCAACACCATGTTTAAAGTTAAATGTGTAATGACTAAGCCTGTCTGTCAAATTAAACTGCTCAATAATTAAAGGCAATTTAACTATAATGTAATCATCAATGTAAAATGTAACTACAATGTAATTATAAATCTCTTTGCAGCTCAACTTTTCAAATGCAAAACCTTATTGTGTTTGGCCCTTAACCCGCTAATGCGTAATTATTTTGTTCTGCAGAGGGTGGGCTCCCCTCAACTAAAGTCATACCTAACACCCTGATTATTCAACAGAACAAGCTAAAAGGGTTCCAGAGTGGTGTCAAATGAATACAACTATTTAAATATATTTTGACCTAAAAACAAGACTGCAAAATATATTTTATTCTATAATTAAATCTAATAAATTATTTATATTTGTTTAAATTAAAGAGATGGTATTTAGCATGCGCTTCTACAAAAAATGAATATTACAGTAAAACAAAATACATATCTACCTGAAGGCAGCAAATGAGTAGGGGCATGTGAGCAATAATGACTTTACTGGATGTTTTTGACTGAAGCTTCTCAGAAAGTTTAGTGCAGAGATTTTCAGCTCCTAGCAATAGAAGACATGTGGTTACATAAAATAAACAATACAAAATCAAGTTTAAAATGTTGCATTTACCTTGCTCCTCGGTCACAGCCCACACCATAAGGTCCACACAAGCCGCATTAGCCTGGCAGCGCAATTTGAGCGGGCTCAGTTCACTTTGCAGATACTCCACATCATGTAATATTCTCTGCAACTCCGACTGGCTGCTGCTAAACTGCTCCAGGACAAAGTCATGAACCTCTTTTACAAAGTCTGTCTGGAGATCTGGAGGGCACAGATACAGATATGTGAGACGCAAGCACTAAATATGAAAATTGAAAAACAAATCTGCAATAACCTACCTTTTAGATTATATAGAGTGTCCCGTAGCATTTTAAAAATAGCTACATACAGAGGATCACTAAAGGTTTTGTAGTATAACGGAAAATTTGGATCTGCCTACAAACATAAATTAAATTAACTTTGTAAATGGAATTTAGCACTGTCATAATGCTTTTAGGATCATACCTCTAAAAGTTCAGCCAAAGAGTCATCTAGTGATTTTAAAAATGACTCAGACACAAACTGTTCAACCTGTAAAGACAGACAACAATAATCACAATTTTTCTGTTCATCATCAAATGCATACATTTTCTTTTTCATTCAAATTGTGATGTCAAACCATGTGAAGCAGCTGCCTCAGTGTGTCAATGGGGACGTGAAACTCTCCTGTGCTGCTTCCAGTGAATAGAGGTGACAAAGAAAAGCTAGAGCTGATAGTGGAGAAGTAATATTCAGGGTCAACAGCACTGCCATCAGGAAGATAAGAGCCTGAAAACAAAGATACATGAACAATGTCAAACTGCTTGTTTTGAATTGAAGACTGGGGCTATGTTTCTTGTATTTCACCCTCAAAATACTGCACAGAAGGATCAGCAGGTGAGCTTGGTGTCAGACCTGCTCTTTCAGGACTGGCCTGCAAATGTATTGTGGTTTGCTCAATTATTCACATCATTTTATAAACATGTTTTCTATAATTAAATATACCTGTTGTGAGACACTGGACAAAGAGGAACCTTTACGCTTTAGAGTGTCACTCTGACAAACACTCAGCAAAGAGGTGGGCATTATTGAACGGAAATCATTAAATGATCTTCTGTGTGCAGAGTCACTCTCTTCATTTGTAGGTAACACTGGCGCCACTGGCCGAGGGAATAATTTAGACAGTAATGGCTCATCTGTATTGCTGTATCGCCCAAAGGCTCGAGCCACCCCAAGCAGAGTTGGCACTGTGTACCTACAAAGGTACTCTGAAGTCATAAGAGAAGATGACTGTTATTAAATTTGCCATAATGGACATATCCAAAAACAAATGAAAATGAGTTTTACCTTTATCGTGAGTATCTGGATTCTTGCAGATGTCTTGCAGCACCTGCATGAGATCCATGATAGCCTCCAGAATCTGGCAAGGAGATTTTATTAAACTTTTATTCATAGACCATGTAAGTGACAAAAACATTGTAAACAAAGAAAAACAGTTGGTGATAACTATATGGAAGATATATTGTTTCAAGCAACAACATGCAAACATAAATTTTAAACTAAAAAGGTTTTACCTGTCCATGTAAAGCCTCATCACTCTGGGCCACATCTGAAAGCAGTGTTACAAGACTAAAGCTGAAGTTTTCAGCAACAGGAAGAGTGTCTGCAAAACAGAACCAGAATATATGAAATACAAAACACTTCATAAACATATGCTCAAAACGCTTAAAACTTGGATGGAGAAACAAGCAACAATCTCCATAGCGTGACTTTACCAAGTCCTTTACGTAGGGAGCTTTCCTCAATCCACTGAACTTTGGGAAGGCCTTTCAGTAGCCCCAGAAGGTATGGAACAATGGAATCCTTGTGCTGTTTGAGGTGATTAAGAGTGTATTTAAAAAGGTTGGTTTTCAAAAACAAATAGTGAGGAAAACTATGTTTACCTGAAGATTTGATTCAACCAAAAAGACACCCAGTGCAATGACAGCATCTCTCCTCCTCTCATCCAGCTGGTAGACCCCACGGAAATCAACAGGACACATGCATTGTAACTTCTGCACCTAAGAAAAGAAAAAAAAAAAAAATCATTGTAAGCTCTTGAGTAAAAGCCGGATTTGCACCACATGGTTATAAAGACCCAGTGGTCATGCCTGGCCTCCTTAGTTATAATGATGATTTTGGCTGGCCTAAATGTGTTTCAAGAGTTGAGCCAGGAATCCAGTCTCTGCAATCAACTGACTTTTTACAGTTTACAGAGTTTAGAAATACAGTGTTCCCTTTAAATTGATCTTATAATTTCTATTATAAGTAACACTGAACATCTAAAACATCTGGGTCAATACCCACATATTATAACACAAAGGAAAACATTACTGTATGAAAAAAGTCATAATAGGTATGTGTTTTTCAAATGCACCTACAACGTTCTAAAACTAATTTGTCTATGTCTATGCATGCAGCTTTAAAGGGAGCACTTCATTAACTACAGTTAAGCTGGGATATCTGTGGTTATGTTATACCATATAATTATTAACACTCCTGTCTAAATACAGTCCTGCCATCACCTCTTCACAACAAGCTTTAAAGTTACACTTACAATGAACTGTTGTGGGCCTATAATGAACTAGGTAAACTAAAAATAAAGGAAGTTTGATTGAGCTGACAATCGTCTCATTTCCTGATGTTGCTACTCTGGTTTCTTTAGGTACCAGGTTAGCTTGAGTTTCTGTGTACGTTATTGGCAGGTTACAACTAAAAGACCGTTCTTATAAACCAGGCATACAAACAAACTTTAAACGTGAAAGAATTATGACCAAAGAAACGCTAACAAAAGCAAACGAGAAGTTAAAGACAGGCCGAAGGTCTCTAAACAGGTTTTAGCTAGCTAGCTGCGTTACCTTCTCTATTGGAGCTTGTCCATGCGCTGCCAGCGACCGTGCTAAAGATAAAACGGTGTTAAAATAAAACCCTCTGCTTCCTCCTCCATTGAAAGACATGATTAAAAATATCCAAGCACAGCTAGACAAATAGAAGCATCTTCTTTCATTTATCCCGATCGCAGCTGACAACTACGGGAAGCGCGCTGTCCAAACCGAACGAAACAAGGTCATAGAGAAAAAAGCGAAGTGCGCAGAAGAGACTCAAATAGCCTTTAGAGGGGCCCTTAACGATTTACTTTTGATTTGTCCATTATAAACTTGTCCACACACCTAGCATGTCGTAAACCAAATTCGCTTCAAAAACACTTCAAAACATGTAAATAAGTAATAAGTAATAATAAGTAAATTACAACTTTCAATTCATAAATAAATTGTAGTTATGAATGCTTTAATTTTGTACTGAAAAGTCCTTTATGAGACAGAACGTTTTTTCAATCAATAACAATGAATATATCAGTCAATTTGGCAGTGGTAAAAAGATGATTCAATTCAAACCCCTTCGTTATCACCACTGTAATATCCTAAGTAAATACAAAATGTTCAATTTCGACAATAAAATTTGTATTAAAATCAAATTATTCTAAATCATTAATAATGCAGCTCCACCTATAATGGAAAAAAAAAAATCTTCAACTTTGTTTAACAAACTCCCCAGTCCACTCGGTCTGTGAACCGAAATTGCATAAATCCAAATCCTTTTCTTTTCAAACCATTAGACAGTGAAATCAGCTCCAGTCTGAAATTGTCTGTAGATTTGAATCATTTTACTAGAAATTTTAGATAATCAGATGTGCCCACATTAGTCTAGTAAATTTGTACTGTCCTGTATTGAAACCTGCAGATAATGATTTTTTATAGTGTAATGAACTGTAGGAAACATGATGTATTGGACATGGGGACATTTTATTGTATTTAACTGCTAATGTTGACGATGAACTGATATCAGTATATATATATATATATATATATATATATATATATATATATATATATATATATATATATATATATATATATATATATATATATATATATATAGTCGAGGTTCGACTATCGGGGGGAATATATATATGTATATATATATACTTTTATAAGATGAATGAATTTGTACATGGTCCCTGACATATAAATAATAAAGAAAAAAACACTGTCCAGTAGCTTGTGTTAATAACAAAACAACAATGATAGATTTGTATATTATTTATTTGTTTATTTGTGAACATTGTCAGAATAATTTATTTAAAGGCACATAATGGAAATTACCCTAGGTTGATCTCCATTTACAAGGCAGTATGCATTGAAACCAAGGAAAATACATTTTAATTGCAAGTTATTGTAAACAGTGAAACAGAAGAAAGAAAACAATAAAACAAACTGCACGTGTTTGGCTCATGTATGATAAAGCAACAGTTTGGCACCAAAGAAACCAAGGCTTGATAAAATCTAAATGGAATTAGAAAATGCCATAATGTAAGGCATAAAATGAAAGTCTTGCAAATGCTTGGCTTGTTTTCATGGAATGAGGTGGAAGGCAAAAGCTGACTTTTTTTTGAAATACTGAAAAGTACAAAGAAAAAACACCACAAATGTTGCCTGTATTTTTACAGGCAGCACAAAATAATATATTTTCAACATTTCAGTTATCCACAATCTCAAAACATAAAATGTAGGCACTTAAGAGATAATCTATGTAAGTCGCTTAATTTAAAACATATGCAGGTATGCAACACAAAGAGAAAACTTTTCACAAGCCTAGAGCGGCTGTTTGGTTGAAGTTTCTAAAAGTGAGGTTTCACTTTAAAACCTGAATTATTACGGTATTCTTACTATTATTATTACTATTATTATTATTTTTATGTTTTAAGGCATTTTGTCTATAATGCACCTAAAGCCCTTGAAGATTAAGGACGAGTTATCCATTAGATATTTTTTATTACTTTTGTTTTGATCAGTAAAACATTTTGCATTTGGATATTATAATTTCAAGTACAATACATTTTTAAGTTAAAATCCTATAGTGTTAGTCACATTTTTCGGTATTGGCTTTCATTTTCAAAGTACTTGACACCCATTGTACAAATAGAATTAATACTCTGTTCAAGCGATTTTCATTCCTATTCATACCAGTGTCCTTCTCCCTGAGCCCACACTTCTTCAAGACCAGCTGATCAACGAGCTGTTCATGTGCATTAAAAGTACACTCCCTTTCTTGTATATTACAGGTTGGAGGTAGATATTAAAACCTGGAAGGTGGGTTTGTTTCTGTAGACATTTCAGTCTGTCTTCCAAACAATGTTCAGGACTTTGACAACTTCTTCATAAATTATGAAGACTATGGCTACATCCATGCACACACGACCCAGACGAGGGATAGTACCCTTGTAGAATCTGCCAAAAAAAAGAGTTAAGAACACTGAATTCTTTTGTGTGTAATTTTCATGGTAATTTGGGGCAATTACAGTATTAGGCTGTCGCAGTGGTATTATACTTTGGTGTAGCTGCTACAGCAAATAAATTGTACTACAAACATGTAAATTATAATTTACATTTGTTATCTAACTGTTTACTTACGCTGCTGGACCTTCATACTTCATTATCTTAACAGCACAATCCATTGTGCTTTTGTATTTGTGAGCTTCAAGTCCCTAGAGAAACAGACATAAAATTATGTAATCATAAGTAAGACCTTTCATAAACTTTATCATTTTAAAAATGCTATCCACCTGCATTCTAGTTTTGATGACATCTAGAGGAGTGTTTCCAAAAACGCTAGCAGCTCCAGCAACAGCACCAAAAAGCCCAGTTATCAGAGGGTTAATGGCTTTGTTGGGGTTATCACCTGTGTATTTGAAAACAGGTTATTAGAAATCATAATGTATTCTAGATTCATTAAAAATGGTTATTCACAAACCTTTATACCAGTTTCTCAGTGACGTCATGACATAAAAACGGATAGCCTGGTTTGAGCCCTGCTTCAGCACAGTGGCAGTTAGTCCTTGGTAAGTGCCCTTCAGTCCTTAAAAAGACCCACATAACTTGTTGAAACATTTTAACACAATTTGAAATGCACATAGATCACACATGGATCACATATGACAAAAAAAGATAGAACAAACACAAAGGTAAATGCAGGAGACAGGCATAAATGTATTGAACACAATTGGCAACTTGCATTAATTAAAAGTACAACTAAGCCTGCCTACGCAAAGTGCAAATTTCCTTAAATTAAAACTTATTAAAATTCAATAAAATACATTCATTGTCTTTAATATTATGTTATGTATTCATTAGATACAACTCTTACCTTGAGTTCTGATAATCTCCCTAACTCCATGGAAAAAACCTCGGTACTTCGGATTTGCTGAAGTCTGGTCATGTATAAATTTTACCTAACATAACAAGTGCAGCATATTAATTGATGCAGTCAGGGGTGAAAATGTAGTTAATGTTATTGGATGGTGGTGCTTAATTACCTTAACTGTCTCCATAGGACATACAACAAATACAGCCTCTGCAACTCCAGCACCGAGGCCACACATAAATCCTCGTTTGCTGTCTAGTTTCCCACTCTCATCGCGCATCTTATTACTAAGAAACTCAAATACCCCAAATCTGGCACATTAAAAGAAACATCACATGTTAAACTCAAGAGCATTTAGTAGATGAAAAGGCAGGTGAACAAAAACTGTACCTAACTGCAGCTTTAGGTATAGATCCATACAGAAGAGAGCTTAGACCTCTGTAAAGACCACGAACACCATGACTGTTCACAGTTTGCTTTACACAATCAACTGTAACAGAGAGAGAAACATTTCAAAGCAAAAACAACATTAAGGTGATAAACTCAAAATAAAAAATTCTTTACTTCAATGTTATATATATATATGTTGGTTGACCTATGGAAATATTTATTTGCAATAATTTAAATCCTTTATGGTAAATACATTCCCATACATTTTGCATTATGATGAAAATAGACCTTTAACTAACCAATGCCTTTGTATTTTGGGGGATTGGCCTTTTCATCTAGCTGCAGCTGGGTCTTTACATACTCAGTAGGGAAGGTGATACAGATTTCTATTCCTCCAGCAATCCCACCTGAAAAAACACAAGCCCACACAGTCCAGTGAGTTTGGGAAAATATATCACTTTATCATATCAAAGCACATTTAGGGAGGCCCACAACTTATAACAATTTACACAGACCTTTTACGTTGGAGGGAATTTTTAGGTTTAACTTCTAGACCACATATCTTGCCTTTGACCAATTTGGATTTAATAGTGTGTTTACCCATTGTACAATAAGGTTTGTTTTGCTGCATATTTGTACTGGAGTGTAAACTGTACACAGTGAGGGAACGTGAACATAACAGAACCATTCCACCTTAAAAATAATGTCACTCATCTGCAGTTACACAGCAGACACAGAACTTGCAGCTGATTGGCTCAGCTGACTCCAGTATGATTCTGCCTACTGATACACCCCTTGGCTTGGATCCAGTTCAAGGGGGTGTGATTTTCTACAGCACAAACTGTTCACCACAAAACATTTTAAAGCGACACATCCATGCAGAATGAGGCTGACCCCAGTGCTGCCATATCATACTCAAAAAGTAAGCTTCAAGACATGCAATGTCTTTAAAATGCCATGCATGAAAGTCCAACAAACATTCACTGTCTGCACTGTGACATGCAGAACAGATAGTTCATGCAGGACAGGACTTATGGACAACAACTTGTGGAATACAAGATAACTGGCATTAGCAGTTTTGGTTATGATGGGTGCAGAAACAGTGGTAGTTAGGAGTAGAACACACCCAGGCATTCCTTTAGGACTGGTTTTAACAAGCACAACAAGCACAAATTAATCTGGGTCTGGAACACAACCTATAATTTTCCTAAAGTCAGCCCCATTCATGGATTACCTGAGGTCCTGTAATTGTCTGAAAGTCTGATAGTCTGAAATCAAGAATAAAAAAACCCATTCATCAAAACTGGCACAAATTAAAGATGTCTAGTTGGCCTCATGAAAAATAAACCCCTATAAATAGTGAGTAGAGTACTAGTTACAGGGAAATTCAAAATTCCTTTATGACCCAAGCACAACAGGGACACTGGACTGAACAAGGTATCATTGATGTTTATATGTATTAATCGAGTATTATGTTTAAAAATGGCAAAAATGCCATCTGTACTAATTGGACATACGCCCAAATTATTTAGTACAAGGATTTATAATATTACCAAATGCATGTCGTTAAATTAACTTTGTCATAAATTTGCACATCTGTCAATCATTAACTTGTAAACTGAAGATTTGGGGTTCATTTACGTGAGTACGCCTCAGAAAATGATCTGAGAGCAGCCTGACAGAGCTCACTGTGAGCCTGAGGCACAGTCTATGTGACCTCTCACATTCTTGCAGATTAACACTGTCCTTACCCGATAAATGTCATGAAGCACATCAACCTTACTGACAAAACCCTTATCATTAATTACATGTTTACAAGCAGGTGGTTCAACGGTGCTGAACCTATGCGTAAACACTGGCTGCCGAGTAAATTATGAACAGCTTTTTAACTTTCTCTGAATAAGCGCAGGTTTATGAAGTTACTTACCTGCCAGGATCGCTTTACCGGGATGGGTAAGTTTGGCTTTCCCAGCAGGAGCAGCTGCAGCCAATGACTGCGGTCTGTGAAACGGATGCACGAATCTAGGATGTCCAGACATGACTGGGATATACCCCGGGATCTAACTTTTAATCACAACAACGACGACTGTCGTCAAAGATCCGCTGAGCCTACAAACCGTGTGCAGCAGCAGCCCGCGTGCTTTATGCGAGAGGAAGCTGCACGAATTCAAAGGCCAGTCCGCTGTGACCATTGGACTTAGTACTGAGCAAAAGTTGATAATGAATGTGTACTTTTGACAAGTTGCCTCACTGCACACTGCTTTGAGGAGGAGGAGAACGGTATCGACTCGAGTCAGGGGCGCCCAGGGAGGGGCCATAGGGGCCCGATACAACGCTTCCGCTTGCGCAGAAAAACGCCATGTTTGTCATAAAAAATAAAGGTGGAACGGTGCGAAGATACGTATGTATATATGTAATACTAAACAGCGTACAAACGTAAATAATAATCAAATAATCTTTGCAGAATTCCCACTAACGTAGATTTCCAAGTTTCTGATGTTACTACATTTAATTTCTTCACAGATGGGAAAGAAGAAATATTTAAACAGACATCATTTACGTACTGCACATGGCATCAGTCAAAGAAAATATGTAAAACGCTAAAATGTACTTTTTTTGCCGTCCTAATGTGGCGCATGCGCCCTGTGTCTCCTTCATTGTGCCCTATTGCTAAGCTACAGTTAGCTCCAGTTTGTTCAGCAGCATCACCACTTGAAGCTTTGCAGACTCCCACAGAATTTGAACAGGTAAGAAACCTCACAATATGGCAAATGTAGCTGCAATACCACGATGTATCGGACCAAAGTACTGTTTTCTTATTACTGTAAAAAATGTCTAGCCTGACGAGCAATTTAGCAAAACGCAATTAATGCATTATGTAATGATACTATGATATACACTTGCAATTTTATTCAAAAGCGGACTTTTATTAGCGTTATTCCAGAAAAGCCTGTGGTAGGGTTTAAAATGTTATCTGTTTTGTATGAAATGCAAATGCAGTGTATTAACAACTGAAGAAACACTGCAAATATAAGAGAGTTAGCAATGCTTTTTGCTAACGATAGCTAACCAGAGCTAACTGTCACACCCCATACATTTGATTGCTTTACTGATTTTAGGTTAAATAAAGCGAATAAAGCAGCATTTGTTTATGATTCTGGAGGAATATCAGAGTATTAAATGCACTCCCAATAATGTCTATTTTGACTCGTGAGCAGTGGTGTGGCCTTTTTCACAACCTTGAAACAACCCACCCCATGCAACGAGTTATCACAGCGGTTTGTTCACGTTTTTGTTTGTTCAGTATTTGATCGTTTCCATCTAGTAGATCTAGATCACACTGAGCCACGAAACTCCTCCTGATCATCTGCTAATAATATTAGTTGTTTTTCAACTAGCTTTCAAAGAACAGTTTGTTCCCTCCAGCTCGATAGTTAACGATAGTAACTTTCCAGCAAATAATACACTGCGGTACTCACCACTGACTGTATTGTCTGCTATCGTTACAGAACAATGGCTGTCCCCCCTTCTTACACAGACTTGGGCAAGGCTGCCAAGGACGTATTCAGCAAGGGCTATGGTAAGTACTTCTATAGCTAGTAGGTTATAATAAATTATTAACTGTATTAAGACATCATAACCTTTCAACATTGAATTATAATACATCTTCCTGGGAAGTCACACTTACTTGTATTGATCAGATATTGTTTGTATGAGTTTTCTAAGAAGTCTCATTATACAGGATTTGGGCTTGTGAAGCTGGATCTGAAGACCAAATCACAAAGTGGAGTGGTAATTATTGGACATTATTTTTTTCACTAGTTGTCTTTACACACAATTAATGTTGCTTTGCAACTCACACGTTTGTTCAATGTCTCTAACTTCACAACAACAATGTTATAATAACACAAGAATACCAAGGTATGCTCTGAAGTATTGTATGCCCAGTCGGTATCAGGGGGAAAAAAATCTATCAATTCTGTTTTGACCTGCTTTTTCCCAGCATAACTCCTGTTCTTTCCTGTTGCACTTTTCTGGATGCTTGTGCTCTGTTGTAGATGGTAAGATTGAAGTTTAAAACAAAAAAATTTAAAATATATATATTTTTTATCATCTGCCATGCCCCACTCCATTCATGACTTATTAACTTTAAATTATCTGTAGTTTTCAATGTATTGTCCCTTAATGCATGTTTGGTTTTCTACGCTTTGTTTGGTCATTTTATTCATCCATTGTTTTTGCAGCGTTATTGACTTTAAAATTTGTTAATACATGCATCAAGTCCTACTCATGCACTACATAGAAACTATGTCTCTTTTGTCTTTATACAATCATCCATTTCCCAAATTTATTGTGGCTACACCATCTTTCCCAAATGGATTGTTATTTTGATTCTATTTTTAAGTTGTTGTGTTGTACCCATTAGGAGTTCAACACGTCGGGTTCAAGTAACACAGACACAGGGAAGGCTGCAGGAAGCCTGGAAACCAAATATAAGATGAAAGAGCTTGGCCTCAGCGTCAACCAGAAGTGGAACACAGACAATACTCTGGCCACTGAAGTCACTGTTGAGGACCAGGTATAAAGAGCTCATTAAATGCAGGGATTTTCCTGATTATTTAGTAAACACGTGTATGTTTGCCTGCAGCTTGCTCAAGGACTGAAGGTGGCTTTGGATACATCTTTTGTACCAAACACTGGGTGAGTAAAAATGCAATGAAAACATGAGTCATTGAGTTAGTGATATTATAAACCGTGTCCAAATAACAATCCACACAATGTTGATTACATTTTGTGCAGTAAAAAGAGTGGAAAGCTGAAGACTGGTTACAAGCGTGACTATGTGAACTTGGGTTGTGATGTGGACTTTGAAGGCCCCATCATCCATGCTGCTGCTGTGCTGGGTTACGAGGGCTGGCTGGCTGGCTATCAAATGGCTTTTGATACAGCCAAGTCTAAACTGACCCAGAATAACTTTGCTTTGGGATATAAGGCTGGGGACTTCCAGCTTCACACAAATGTGTAAGTACGCTAGGTTACAGGGGAAAAACAAACATAATATATTTCATTATTTATTGTACACCAAATTGCTTATTCAGCTAATTTAACTTTTCTCATAGTAATGATGGGACAGAGTTTGGTGGATCTATTTACCAGAAAGTGAATGATGAGCTGGAGACGGCAGTAACTCTGGCCTGGACTGCTGGCAGCAACAACACTCGCTTTGGTATTGCTGCCAAATACAAGCTTGACAAAGATGCATCACTATCTGTAAGTATACTCTTTCCAGTTTTAGAGATATTTAGCGGTCCAAGTATATTGTCTCAAATATTGCATCGTATCTCTACCTACAGGCCAAAGTAAACAATGCCAGTTTGATTGGAATAGGTTACACTCAGAGTCTTAGGCCTGGTAAGTTTAAAATCATCTTCCAAAATGCAACACTGAATGAAACACATTTAAAAAGGAGAGCAGATTTTCAACTCTTCATTTCATCAAAATTACAGGTGTCAAAGTAACTCTCTCTGCCCTGATTGACGGAAAGAACTTCAATGCTGGTGGACACAAAGTTGGCATGGGTTTTGAGCTTGAGGCATAAAGAAGAAAACTTTATTATTCAATGAAGAAGTCAAAAGGTCACTGCTCACTTCCCCCCTGCCCAATTTTCTGCAGCCTGTTGTTTCTGGATGCCCCGTGGCACTTTCCTGCACATACTGTGAGCTGTCCCTAACCAGCTCAGAGCATATTTGACACTAGTAGAAAGTATATGCAGGAGTTATGTCATCTAAAAGCTGACAATACATATGTACTGTATTGTGATACAATGGGACAATATTTATTTCTCCATAGGTCTTAGAACAAGTAGTAGTTTGTGTAGCTCATTAAAGATTGTGTATTTAGTTGTTCCTCCCTACCCTAAAGCATGTGAGAATGAAAATATGAAGGCAAGTGTAAAGAATATTTGCTTGGTAAAAATGGTGCTGCGTGTCTGTTTTCTACTTTGTTGTAGCTTTTAGATCCATTTCCTGTTAAATCACACAACAGTTTGTTATGGGCTTTTGAATATTTTAATTGCTGAGTTATTTATACTTTGTGGCCATAGCTTTAAAAGGATAATAAAAGCTGTTCAGTTCTGATGATAGGCCCCCACGTGTATAAAGACGTTTTTGTTAGTGGCTCTGGTGCATTCTAAATTGACCAGCAGTCTCCCTAAATGTTTAGTTTAAAGTCAAAATACTTGACGACATCATGTCATCACTCTCATTTGTTCAGTGTTATACTTTATTTTTCCAGAATATACATGAATAATTCAATGTCATTTAGACACAGTACCTCATTTTTTCCAATGTCAACTAAAAAACTAATAAAATGTCTAGAAAACTGTTTGACAACAATTTTATTCCACGTTTATAAACATTTTTAAGAGCAATATTATTTATATTTGAAATGTAATAATTTAGAAATGCTGACTCATTCACAGTTTTTGTCATCTTAATAAATATTGCCTACAGACCAATCATACAGCTAGAATGAGAAGTTTAACAAAGGTCAGAGGTTACACTGCTTTCAAAGCTTGAGGGTATGATTGGGCAATATGGAGTATTTTTTGTTTTGGTAGATTTAACCAACCATATATGTTACTACACTATACTCACCCAAGTTTATATATACTGTACAAAAAAATAAAGTATATGTAAACTTCTGGTTCAAGCAGGAACTTCTGGTTCAAGCAGGATTACTTATGGCACACTAGTTTTAAATACTAAACAAATCACAAAAATAAAACATACCAATATATACCTTACCACACATTGTCAATGTCTCTGTCCAGTTTGCTGTGTTTACACTTAATTTGCCTGGGATCCACAATATACACTTCAATACTTTGAGAAGATGTGAGTCTGGTCACCGGTGAATCGCCCCGTTTTCAAATGGGCGTGTTTGACTGGTGGATTAGCCAATTGGGAACACGCTGAAAAATATTGCGGATTTCTGCAGAACCAATGAGCAAAGCACTAAACTGTTAATCTGAAGTGAGACAAACTTTATTTTATTTGTAAATCATAGGTGACCAATGAGCTTCTTCGTTTCACATGTGTCACTGAAATACGCAGCAGACCACATGGGGACTAGACTGATATCAATCTGTATAAAAATACAGAGGTCATTCTGGATTTGCCAGGCAAACACTTAATTTTAATAATTATAATAATTCATTCACTAATAAATAGGGCAGAAGTCTCAGGTTTTAGGTTTCTGGAAATGAGGTTTCTTTTTGCATGAAAACCAGTTGCCTCACCTCTTTTAAAAGGAAAACATTTTATTCATGCCATTCAAGTTTTGTAACTTTATGTCCTTCCCATGTTTTATGTCTTCATTGGTAAAAGAATTCTAAGCATTTCCTTCGAGCATTCACATTTCATAGCAGGTTGACTTTTGCCACCACCTGCTTGCAGCCTGTCTGGGCGTATTCATGTCCCCCTACAATAGGATAATATTCTATCTCTCCTGCCAGCCGCTCTATGTTGGCATGGTCTGGATAAAAACCTTCTCGAGTAATTTCCTCCAGAAAACAGTCCATCACGTGAACCTTTTCCAGAAGGCCCAGGGGTAAAATGTCTGCCTCTGCCCACAGGGGGTGCAGTTTATCCAGAGTGTTGCGTAGAATTGGGGTGAGCTCCTTGATCAGATAGCCATGACCAGAGGCTGTTACAGAGTCACTTGATGAGTTGTGAAGCAAATGCTTTGTGATTTGCTCATGGCCCAGGTTGCTCAGAAATAGGTAGATCACATTCAGGTACTCGTTCGACTGCTTGGTGGCGACAAACTGCCACAGTGCATCCAGTATCTCTTGTTGCATGTACTCAACCTCATCAAAAATCAATAATGGAATCTTCTCCTCCTCCTCTGCTTGCTGCACTATCTGAGAGATCAGAGCACACAGGTTCTGAGCACACTGGACCGCATCTGCCTCTTGGGGACAGTGGTGAAGGACATAGTACTGCAGCACCAAAGCGTCCCCAACCACTGAGCGAAAGTGTCCAGCCAGGAGACGACCCAGGAAGCTCTTACCCACCCCACTGGGGCCATGCACAGACACAACAAGAGGCTTGTTGTGGACATAGGTAGACAGATAGTCCTGTAGGTGAGACATGAGACCCTCCACTGCCCCCTGCTGTGCAAACACTTCCCTACGCAATGTCTTCTCCAGGCCCTCTAGGTCATATTTAAGAACATGATCATCAAGATTTTCTATGGCATTGTACACCTGAAAATTACAAACAAGTACAATTTAATAATTTAATAATGTCAACAGAAACGGTTTAAAAAAAACTAAATATGTATCACCTGAAGGAAGACAATGGCGAACAGTAGATACAGGCAGTGTTGGGCTCGGCTGCGCTCCTGTTTGGGTGGGACTCTGCGTCCTCCATTGTGAGGAAACAACACCCTTTTCTTTCGTCTCCTTTTTTTCTTCTGATAAATAGTGTTATCCAGTGAAGAGTCGGCAGATGTGTTCAGGGCATCAAAGGTGAAGATTTTGGGGCTTGTCCTGACCGGGGCCCCTGTCTGAGTCCCTGCTGCTGTAAGGCTCAGGGCCAGGTCTTGTCTGCGTTTCTTCATGGCCTGGTACTTCTGTTTGATGCGTATAACAGCACGCAGAGAGGTTGAGAAGCTGGACAAACTGGACACATGTCTGTCCTTGTGTCTATCATCTCTGTCCGCTTCTAATTCACTGTTTGTGTCTTCATCAAAGTCTCCAGTCTGGGAGGCTGATGCACTGCTGTCGTGGTCACTCATCTGCAAACAGAAGAAATACAGCCTCTTGTGTTGGTAAAGAGTATCAGCATTACTTTACATTGGAAGAGTTTACACCTCTGTAGAACATGTGAGAAAACTCTAGAATGTGGAGTATTTGTGTAAATACTGGTGACGTGGAAATGTCTGGGTGACTGTTGCTTCATGTGTGTGAAATAGTTTTAGACCCTTTCCTCTTTCTTTAAGATAAAAACCAAACCACAAAATGAACAAATAAACTTAAATATCACAGAAACATAATGTATGCATAGAAAAACTGTCCGAAACCCAAACATTTCCATTACATTATAAAGGCACAAAGAGACTTTTATTCCAGCACTTGGGAACACACCTTATGGGTGTACCATTATAAAGAATTCTCATTCATCATGTTTAATGTATTAACAATAAAATAAACAAAACAAATGTTTCCAGCTATATTTTCAGACTGAGCTGTTTTTACAGGTCTCTGTGTGTGAACATGCATTTGGACTGGTAAAAGGGGGAAGTAGTAGCCTGTCTGTTACAATTTATAGGCCATGTTGAATGTCATATCCATAAAGGTGCACTATGCAACTTTTACTTTTCTGGTGAAGAGTCTGCGGCTTACTAGTCTCCATGGAGATGTTATTGCTTTCCTGGAATGTATCACAGTAGACCAGGCAATAAACTCTTCTATCCTCATGACGAGGAAAACAGATCAGATCTATGGAGAGATGATCTTGCTCCCAGTAAAGAATGTTTTTCAATGTATTTTAAAGTAATATAAACATCCAAGTAATTTAACCATTAAAAACACAGGTCCCTAATATCTCTTAAATAAAAAGGAAATAAAGTTTAAATAAAATATGTCATGAGTGATCTGAGATGAATTTTTACTTGGGGAAAGTGTCTCTGTCATTACTAAACTAAATATTCACCATACAAGAATTTAGAGACAAAACCTGCGTTGGCAGCTGCGATGTTTGCATAGAAACAAAGCAAAACTTTAACCTAAGTCTACTTGGTAAACTATTGGGAAAAAAACAAATCTTTTGTAACACAAAGGAGACGGACACTGGCGCACACTCAGAGCACACACCCACTTGAAACTGTAATGTACATGCAGATAACCAACCAAAATTGAGCAAAGCTAGAAAAGGGAAATGAAATGTTTACCTTGGATGTGCCGTGATTGTTGAAGACAAACGTAACTTTATTACATTTTAAGAGTTGACGAAACAGGAACAGAAAGACAGCGTGCAGGTCTACAGCTGCGGGAAGAGCACTCCTATCTGCCTATCTTCACTCGAAAAATCCTTCACTCACACATCCACCACACTAGCCCCTCCTCTCTCTTCCTCTTTTCTCATTTGCCTTTTTTCAGCAGCGTTTAACCATAGACCTCGAAACTCAAAATGAAACATATATTTTCAGTATATGTTTCAGTTTAAATTTTCAGTTAAAGTTTGAGAGACAATGGTAGTAATAATAAAAATAAATAAAAAAGCACTGGCAAAATATGAGCATACATATTAATAGTACAGAGTTGTTGTAAAGATATAAATAACTCATAGGTGTGGCAAAACTTTGCATAAAGAACATAGGGTTACAGTGGAAAAAGGTCTTGATGCATCTTGCAGTTGATGAAGTAGTTTTGTACACAGTTTACTTTAAACAAGCTGCTGAATATAAACTGTTAATTTGGTGTGTAGGATGGAGTCACAAAATAAGGCATGACTCAAGCTGTGGATCAGTCATTCTGCTTGTATTATAGTTCTTAGGTTCACATAAAGGGCAAGATAATAAAATACAAATATCTTGTTTTAGAAATGTCAGTATAATCATTCCATTTCTTGTCCATCTCAAAACACCTTTCACAAACACATTTGACATCAGACTAAACAACGGTTTGCAGGAAAAAAACAAAACAAAAATATGTGCATGTGGTTGGTTGTGTTGTTATGCATGTATACTGTGTATGCACAGTCCATAAGGGTAAAGGTAACGTCTAGTGTTTTGAAAATAAGGAGGGTGTCACTGCAGTATTTTGCACAGCATTTGAAAAGGCTGTGTAAAACTGAACAAGTTATCTGTAATATTTTGAGTTTATATTGCAAATTTGTATAATTCTACATCAACACTACAAAATGTCCTCCTTGTTGGGAAAAAAATGTAATGTTAAAATATTTATGGTGAGATAATACTTAAAAGAAAGCTATAATCCATTTTTTCTTTTACAGCTTTTCAGTAATAAATGCTCACACAATAATAACATAATAATATACAAATAGAACACTTCAGCAAATAAAAAAAAAACTTTGATCATATAAATAATATATTTATATATATTTGTATAAAGCTGAGCATAAATTACACTGCTGATGTGTATGAAAACTAGAGGTGGATCTAACAACTGACTGATGGCAGCCACCAACCAACAATTGGGAGGAGGCAGACGTTAGACACAAGTTTAACAAATAGTGCAGTCATTTGCATGTTTTCAGCTGTTTTCTAGCATGTTCCAGTCCTACTATTACTTCCTCTTCCGGCCTCGACCCCTCCTGCCTCTAGAGGAGGGGCCTGCTCCATCTGAGCTCACAGCACTGTCTAAAGGACTGGCCCCGATGTTGATTTGTCCTTCTTGGATTTCACTGCGTGCCTCGGGGGGAAGGTGTTCAATCTGTTGTTGAGTCTCCAAATAAAACATCACGTCTCTGAGCTGCTCCTGTAACTCTGCTATGGTTGTCTCTTTACGCTCCACTGAAAAACATGACAAATATCTACTATGACACACATTGTAGAATTGCACTTAGTGACGTGTGTATGTGTATCACTCGCTACCCCTAAAGTAAGATAAACAACTGAAGTTAAGGATGTAACAACCTTTGTTTTACATGTATATTTATTTTTATACAATGTGGCTCTGTACACACCAAACCAGAACCTTTATTATTGTGCACTAAGTAACCTTTATGGAGAGAACGAGCTAGACTCCCCTCCAGAGACAAATTACTGATATGCCTAGAATGTTCTGCAGTATGGCATTAAACATATCTATAATATAATTTAATTAATTACAAGTATTGGATTAAAAACTTCAGTTACTAAGGTAACCAATTACAATTCTATACAGCAGGGATGAAATGGAACATGCTGTGAGTTGGGTCACTTCTCCACGGATCTGACCTCGTCCCCATGGAGATAAAGTTAATGCCATATATGCCAAATCTTTTATTCCTTCAGCCATAAAACATGTGTCCCACGATGCTCTAAAGTTGTCTGAATCTTTGTACATATTGTATGTACATGATTTTATTTATGGTCAGTACATGACCAGAGGATTACTTTAGGATTAAAACAAGTTGCTGATTGATCTCGACGGACTCAAGCAGTTAATAGACCATCCGACAGAAAATTTACATAGTGTATCTTTAAAAGAAATGGCACAGTTTGCCCTATTCCTAAAGATGCTCTACTTTGAAAAAAGATTAGCTTGTTGGCAATAAGATGTTTTATATGAAAATTATTCTGTCTTATAAAAACTTAAAAAGCCTATTTGGAATCACCAAAAGAACTCCACACTAGTGATGTCCATTTTACTTGAAAAACAGACATCACAATGTCAAGCAGGATGCATATTACATTTGGATTCTTCCATGGTTTACTCACCACTCTCTTTGGCTTTTCGCTCTTCTTCGACTAGCTGTGACTGTAGTTGAGTCTGATTGGCTCTCAAACAGCGGTTCATCTCCTGTTCCTCCTTCAGCTCCTGGCTTAGTTTTACCACTCTGCTATTAAGCTGGGTGCACCTGGACAGGTAGGCGTGTGCAGCACATATAGTTAAAGTGAGATATATACATAACACATTGTATAAAATGCAAATCTTTTCTCATTGTCTAACATGTCCTATGCAGTTTGTCAGTAAGAATTAATCAAATAATTTACTATATAACTATTACATTTTCCAGACATTATTGAATTCTGAATTCATTTTGGGATTCATTCTCTGAGGCTAGAATGTTACAGCCTTTTCCCTTTGGGGAAGACCAAGTGATCATGTTATGGTTTTATGGCTTAAACATATAAGCTGCATAAGAAAACTATATTTAACCCTACTTTTTCTCCATGGCCTGTTTCTCTTTAGAGAGCTCTCCTAATCGCCGCTCCAAGTTATCACAGCGTTCCAAGGTCTCCTTAAATTTGGACTTCATGTTGTTTATCTACAAAATTGCAAGTTTGTGAAACCACAAAGTTTAGGATTACAAATACATAAATAAGTGTACTATAGATTATAGTTTCCAGTACCTCCTCTGCAGTCTCTTTTTCCAGATGAGTAATCTTATTCTCCCAGTAAATTCTTTGTGAGTCCAGCTGACTAGTCAGAAGGTACGAATACTGCAGATAATAAGTCATAATTAGACATGTACATTGCTGCAGATAAACGTGGGTTTATAGGCTCAGAGGAGCCAGCCTTACTTCAAGCTGAAGTGCATCAATTTTCTCATCATGGCAGATGTCTCCTTCACATTCATATTGTACCATCTTGCCATCGGTCTTACTGGCCACTAGGCGGTGCACATAGTTATCTGCATCAGAACAAAACAGTGAAGTCATCAAATAGCAGACATGATTTCCACTGAAGAGACCTACACTACACTTTAACTGAAGTTATTCAATACACTTAATTAACATAAAAACTGAAATGCTATGAATCAATGTACACTTAGCTTAACTTCACATTTTTGTCACTTTTGGTGCCGTTCCACACCAAACTCAGACAGTACCTCCAGCATAGTCCCATACTCTGTGGTTGGTGAGCTGCATAGCGTATGTATGCTGTGTTTCTTCAAAGTGTTTGTAAGCGTGACGACTAACGTAACGACCACAACCAATATGGCCACAGATCAAACAAATCCATAGGTTCTATAACAAAGGAAACAAGTAAAGCAAAAAGTACAGACAATATAACATTTTAAGTGAATTGGTAGTTACCTCCTGTACTCCACATTCAAAGCACTTGTTCTCTTCCACTGGCTCTGGTGTTTGGCAATACCTGCATACTGGGCACCTAAGAGAAAACAATAGGCATCTATTGTCCACATTTGCAATAAGAACAGGCCAGAAACAAGCAGTGTTTTTACAATGTGGAAATAACCAGTTGAGAACTACAGTAAATTACAAAGCTGCTAAACACTATTGCACTATTAACTATTTGAAAACCTATTTTCAAAACCATGTGTAATTTCATCCACTTACGAGACATCCTCCCAGCGCTGAAGACACTGACTATGAAAGCTGTGGTTACACAGTGTTGTCAGGACACCATTCACAGACTCATCCATTCTCTCCAGGCACACTGTGCACTTAGGCAGCTCAGTCAACTCCATCACTGGCTAGGCTGGCCCCCTGGATTACAGAGAAATTATGGAAGTAAATTGTGTGCATGTATGTGGTCAATGCTTACCAAAATACAAGAAAATACTTACATTTTCAGATTTAAAAAACCTCTGCTCTCTCCACATAGACCAACTGACACACTGCCTCTTCTATCGAGTTGAACTGTCGACCATTACAGGCAGTGTAAAAACTGTCAGCATCAGCCTGTTTAACATAAAAGTAGCTTTTTTTTCCTCAGTCAGACGAAAATTGATATGATTATTATATGAGCTGAAGAAAGAGTGTGTGTGTTCTTCCTTCTTTAATTGCTTGTGCTACAGTGGACTGATAATCTGTATATTGTCCTTGTCCATAGAGGTCTGGGCATCATTCCTTGGATAAACTTTTTGTGCTGTATGATGTAAAATCCAGCATAATGATCTCCACAGCTTCTCCAGACCCTGGTTTACAAAAGTGTCAAGCCAATGCCTAACAGTGACTAAGTGGTTAGTGTAGTTGTCCACTGACCCAAAGGTCATTGTGTCCTTAGGCAAGACACTTAAGCCACCTTTGCGTAGTGTGAATGTGGTGTGTGCCCCTTCTATTAGTCTAACCGAGGACAGCTGTGGCTACAGCAGTAAATAATAAGTACAATGTCGCACTTGGAGAGGCTTTGTCAAGTTTGTAAAGCATTATTAATAGCAAAAAATGATATAGTTCACATTTGTGAATGCTTGGATTTTTCTTTCAAAAATTGTGAGTTTACCATGGAGTTATAGAGTACCCAACAAAAATGAAATATTCAAGAAAGAAAACCACAGTACATGCTCAGAGTGAGGCTCAACCCAACCAATCAACACACTGCTTGATGTTGAATGTAAACCATTACCTTAATTAAAACTACAGTAGGTAGGATTATATTACAAAACCTACCTGTGAACAAAACTTAATCAAAACCATGTACTGGTTTGGTGTGGAGTCTCGAATAATCTTCATGTGCTCCATGACATCATTAAAAGGAGCCAAGAGCTTCATAAGATCATGACTAGTCATAGTTGCAGGAACAGTAAGAATGCACACCATGGCACTGCGTCTGACATTTTCAGTCAGAGATGTCATCTTGCTGCAAGAAGAATATGTTATAGATATAGAAACTTTTAATATATAAAAGATAATTTGTTTTGTGTGACTCACTTTGTCTTGTAGAGGTGCATGATACCGTGAACAATCTCAACAGAGGGGTTTCCACTGAAGAAGGAAATCTGATCTGGTAACTGTTTGGAGGGCGAGTCTGGTGCCATGGCCGGAGTGGCAGTGTCCACTTCTGACTTTACAGCTGCACTTTCACTGCTGTCATCAGTTGAGCAACCACACTCTTCACCCCCGCCTTTATCTAGAGTAACACAGAGAAAGTCATAAACTGAATTAAAAAACATTGACTATGCAAGGAAGTTTCAGCTTGGTGGGTACTTACCTGGGCTGGGTTCAAAGGTTTCTATAACCATGTCACCCATAGCTCTACTGCCTATATGCTGGTGTAGTATAGCAGTTCTTTCTAGATCCGTCTTTCCACTAAGCGCCAGTTTGGCAATGCCCAAAGCCTTCTCCTCTTGTTCCTCTTCTGACATGCTCTCAGCTGCTGTCACAAGATAATAGCCACCTCAGTGCACAACATCTTTGTTATTCACATACGAACCAGTCTGGCCCCTTTGAACACTTACCCGCAGAGTACTGGAAACCGCGTGGAAAAGGAGATTGTTCGGCTACTTCCAGTCGAATAACAACCAGGGACACACTCATGTGTAATAACAAAAGCGACCGACTACACTAGCAAACAACAAATCAACGACCATCAAGCTAACAACAGACAGGTATTAGCTACTTTTATACACTTTCCAACAGAAATATGCGCTGCTACTACATTGCAACTATTTGCCCTGGCTGCAGTAATTATTCTTTTTTGTGTTGATTGTTCTCTAAAACACCAACACAATGTTTTTAAGATTGAAGTATGTGCTACTCATGGAAGGTGCTAATGCTAAGTTTCTTCTTCTTCGTTTTGTTTTATGGCGGGTGGCAAACATTTCCGCGCCCTACTGTGCTGGAGTATGAACCACAGTCTTATAAGTATTATAGTTTCTATGTGAAATTAAATTGTTTTTGCAAGGATCCACTTTCCTAAGAAATTAAATAACTTAAAATTGTCATGTGAGCCGTTTAGTATATTATTCGATTTAAATGCAACCCTGTCTCGTTTTGGAAGGGCTAATGCTACATAAGGCTATTTTAATAGATCCATGGATAACCCGGGGTGATGTCTGTATCACACTGCCCCCTGGGAATATCAGACACTATTACAAAAGACTCTTTACTGGAGGCAGAACAACTTGTAGTAACATCAGAGCTAAAGAGAGAAACAATGAACAGATTTATTCATTTATTTATTAGATTTTTTAATAGACGATCATTATATAGGCTACACTTAGCTTTGATTAAGGCACATCTTGATCTTGATTTTTTAATGTACAAAGCTATTAACTCTACAATATTTTTTTTTTATCTGAACTTATATTACACCCTTCACAACTAATTTTAGCCCAAAGGATTCTTGCATTATTCATTTCAGAGGCTAGAAACTGCATCCAATATCAATTAACCATTAAAAATAATGGTAGCCCACCACTGGGGTTCAAATGACAAATGCAGGTTTCTGTTGTAATGCAGTAAGTTCTTAGGTCTATTCAATAATAGAAATGTAAACATTTGTGCACCTTTTGGATATTTCAAGACAAAGTGAAATGCAATGAATTGGAAAAACTCCCATCTAGGAGTATGGCATAGGAATCTGAAAACCTTCTGATGACTTGGCATTTTAAAGGGACAGTAAGTTGTCCCAAGAAAGTTTTATTAAAAGCCTTTATTTATACGGATGATTGTATTCTTACACAATGCTAACGAGGGGGGAAAGGGTCACCATTTAGCACATTTTACATTACACTCGATTTTTCAATAAAAATATTTGCACAACAAAAATAGAAAAGAACACTCTCCACTGTGCCAGTAGTCATCTATCAGTGCTTCTTGTTTATAGCAAAACCACAGAACATCACTACTTGTATTTCTGAGTAAACAAAATTGGACATTGTCTGAAACAAAAGCTGATAACTTCTTTAGTTCACTACTTTGGTTAAAATTTGTAGTTTATCTTTGCACAAGAATATCAAAGTATAAAAAAATGTATAACTAATGATTCAACTGGAAATCAAACCTAGGCTTCTGTGATCAATATCTTCTGCAGCTTTATTTACAACCAGGTCCAATATACAACAAAGAGCTTACCAAGCAGGTTTTTACTCTTTTAATTAGGAATTGCATGTATACCCTTTGAGATCTGTGTGTATGTCAATGGTGTCAACAGATTCTGAGCGCAATAATAACTTGTCTTCTCTACATATGGCTATTCAAACAATGTCAAAATGTGACTTATATAAGTGGTTGCATATATTACATTTGTCACAAATAGATTTTATGGTTGCAGCTTAGAAAATAAATCATAAATTGAGTGAAAAAGTTGCACATTCATTTAACCATACATAATATATAATACAGATTAATCAGGTCCACTGTAGCACAAAATCCTAATGAGTGGTCTTATTGTTTTGACTGAAGACTTATTGTCAAAGCAGACTTTTACCATTTCCTTATTCTCTTAATAGAGCAAGGTACATTGTTGCTTTCCTTAATGACAAATGTTGTCCTTAATGACAAATGTTGGAAGTGTAGCTGCAAAGCTGTAGGCCAGATCTAAATAGAATAACCTCATGTGGACCATACATTTTATTGGAGTGACACAAAAATGAGAGGGACATGAAACATAAATGAGTGTATATTGTTGAATTGTGCAAAGGGTACAGATAATATGATTAATTTGCCTAAAATGTCACATAATTGGGTCAATCTGCTCATTTCTCGATATTTCTCTAATAATAAAATCTGTAATGGTAATTACAATTGTTTAAACTTGTTGGTTGGATTCTCCCAGTTCAGCATAGTGTAGCCTTGAAAAATGTCTTGGCTTGTGAATTCTCAAACCCCAGGGAGGAAAAGCAGACGTAGGAAATGGATCAGCATAGACTTTTGTTTGACCAACACAACATATGGCCTGACAGCAGATGATGTTGTAGGGCTTTCAGATATTAGGACAGTCAATGATTCATGATGACTTTCAGACCTTAAGATTCTTTAGAGTTTCTGCCCTCTTTTTGAGTAAATCCCCCACTTCTTGTAGTGAACGAATGTAACTACTTTGCACTTTGTCCATAGCAGACTTTGTAAACGATGTCTCTTCCTAAGAGGGGGGGAAAGAAAATGCAAATGTGATACCATTTTTTTTTTTTCTTAAGTCCTACAAGAAACAACTATTGTTTACCATATACTAGTGCACATAACATTTAAACAGTAATCAAACAGAGCCTCCGTCCTGTAGCTCACCTGCGAGTATCCTTCCAGGTTCAAACTGGCAAGTTTAAAGGATGTGATGTTCAATTCCTGTCCTCTAACATGCTCTGAAGCCTGGGTAAGCAAATCCAGCAAACTCCCTGTTAGCTCCTGGAATCCACAAACCACTGCTGGCTACAACATGAACAAAAATCAAATAAAACATTATATATGATCTTAATTCATCATGTAAATATTTACAAGTAATGTAAAAAAGAAAACTGCACCAGAGCAGTGCTGACATCCTTTTTCTTCTTTTTCTTTTTCTGTAGACTTGTCTTTAGTGGTCGAAGAATCTTGGCACAGTAGCTTGCCACCCATAGCACAACACACATGGTCTAAAGAGTAACCAGAATATGACATTTGCACTACAAAAACATAAATTGTACACTATTAGAAATGCCTTACCTCTACAAAGAAAACTAGATTTTCTAATAGGGGTGGTCTGGTTTTTAATACGCTCATTTTAATTTCCAATAAATCCCCCTTACATTTATTTAGCATTTCTGTGGACAAAAAAAGTGAAAAGTCCAGTAAGTCCTGACATTGGAGATAGACTGCCATTCTTATGAAAGATGTGATCATTTTTACCTTGAAGTTGAACTGTTAAGGACTGGAAAACCATTACAAATCTGTGCTTGAAGCTCTGTGGACTCATCTACATCAAGAACATTAAAGCCTACAGTTAATTGCACCAAAGCTGTGGGGAAAAACATTTTTTTTACTTACCAAGACCAGCAGACTCAAGCTCCTGTAAACGAACAGCTAGTTGGAAAGCAGCTGACTGGCACTGACAGCTTCCAATAGACAGAGCTGCAGTCAGTCGAGTAGAGGGTGGTCCCAACAGCGGATACTGCAAAAAGAAAACAATTATTACATTTTCATCATATCATAGTTAAAAATAAGTTTTTTTGCTTTTGGACAACTTGCTTGTATGTTTTTTTTCTGCCAACTGAATTGCTGACTGTAGTGTCTGGTTGAGTCGAGACAGCAGAGCACTCATTGTTGAGGTTTTGTCCCCGATACCATTCTCACTGGTCAGGGCAGAGTTTTGAGTGGACGGTGTGTGTCCAAGGGTTGCTAAGCAGGCTATAAGGCGGAGAGTTAATGAGCGTATCTTCAGCCAAACAGACTCTTCCTCCAAAGATTGGTGCCGGTTCTCCTCACTTAATTGTCTGTGGAAGAAAAAAAAATGAATAAATAAAGAGTGGTTGATTTTATGTTGGTGGCAATTCTGGCACTCTAGCTTGGCCACCTCGCTTTTCTTGTACTTTACAAAGATGTATAGTCTAGGAGCGCATCTCCTATCTGCTACCCATGCTTAGGCTTCTATGCCTGAGACCACAGCCCAAGACAAAAGAGGGTAAGTATTTAGTAGGGCTGGGCAATACAGTTAAAAGAAAAATTTAAAAGAAAATTCATTTCCTCCCTCTTGAATAGTAACAATTTACCAGAAGAGGTCAAAACAGACCATGTGACAGCTTCCACTAGACAGAGCTGCAGTCCTTTGTAAATAAACCTTTACTTAAAAAAACAAACAAACTTAGTGGTAGAGCAAGGCTGCTGCTATAGAGGAGCAAAAGACAGACCAAGAAATACCTGAAGGTTTTTCAGCATCTTGTGTTTTTCAGAAAATAGTACCAAATGAGATCTGTGGCTATACTGACCACATGCCTGCGATGCAAGTGACCTCAAGACTTTATTCTTCATATCAGGGCTAAGAGCCAAACTAAATCACAACATAATTAAAAAGACATACCGATCCTTAGGGTCCCAGCAGGTAAAAACTGTAAGATCTCGGTTGTCCCTTAAATTATTCCATGGGATATCATCTTCTTCTGCAGTCAAAGACATGGCCTTCACACTCTCTTCCAGGCTTAACACACTTTAACAAAAACACAAAGCATTAGAAAGAAAAGTGCACTGCACCAACTTTATTTGTGGAGTAAAGTCTTACATGTCAGCCTCCAAGGTAAGATCCAGCAACATCCTCTCTGTGCGGATTTGAGCAAAGTGCAGTGATTGGTTTAACCTGTTCCTGAGGGCAATGAACTCTGGGATCTTCTCAAAAGCACCATACTTATATGCCTGGATAATATATTCTGAGGTCTGAAGAGTGGAAAAAAACTTTCAGAGCTGTAGAACATGTAGAGTAGATTGCACAATTTAATGTCTGGATTAGATGAGGCTAACAATACTTGGAAGTGAGAACAGCATGTGTTGCCGTCAAAAATGATCATCAAATACCTTGTTGCCACTGTATATGAATATGACATACCAGCTGTGAAGGCTCATGCACATTTTAAAATTTTACCTGTTTATTTCTAAAGGTACTACTGACATGTAATTTCACAAGACATCAATATAACACAAGTAATCCACACATGCTTAAAACGTCCACCCATAGATTAGGGCTGTAACTCAAAATATTGATACAGCAATATATTGTGAAGGAATACTACGCAATGTTCACATTGATACAATGAAGTGTATCGTGATAATTTATAATGAATTTATGTTGTTTAGAAGTAAGTCATGGTAAACACTTACTACTCATCAGAATAGAAGGAATTTCACTTACATCTTTCTGGTTAGAGTGGAAAAACCTGAGGGAGAAGTTACAAGCCTGGGAAGCAGCAGCAAACTGACCCAAAGACTCAGCATAACGTGTCAAAAGATACCTGAAAAACAGATGATTTCAGCTACCAAAGAAACTGTCAAAAAGATGTTCAAAGAATACAAAAATACTTGAATACAGCATAACTGTCTTACCCTATTGTGTCATGCTGTACATGTTTGGCATCCAGGCTGGAGTATAGGTCTACGACAGGTTCAAAAGCGCCCAAGCGGCAGTAAAGAAGCAGTAGCAGTAACTTAAACTGTGCGTTAGAAGAACTGTGAGAAAGGCCTTCATGAAGAATGCCCAAACAGTGCCACACCATGTTTTCATTCCCTACAAAAAGACAAGTGCTTAAGGATACTCTATCCACATTATAGTACAATACTGTCATACCTGTTTCAATCCATAGATCTATGTAGACATGAGCTGCCATGAGACAATACATGTCAGAAAACTGCAGTTCTGTCTTCAAAGCATATTTCCCTGTTTTAGACAAATACATTAAAAGGTTTTGTGCATCATAAAGATTTTTTTTTTGTTGAGACCAAGAAACAGGCATCTTACCAAATATTAGTCCATGATGATAACGCGCTTTCAGCTCCAAGGTAAGCTTTAGTTTACCATCCACATCAAGAGAGTGATGCAGGCCGAGTGCACGACTTAACTGACAAAGGCACAAATGCCTCTGAAGAGCTTTGGTATCCTCCGGAAATGCATACCCTTCTCCAGATTCCCCTAATGGAACAGCTTCACTCAAGCGATTAATAAACTAAAAAAGGTACAAAGGAAGAGTCAGGACTTCATTCTACACTTACTAATGGATAACTGAAATAAACAGTATATTGTTTCACCTGAACATGTTGTTCAGGAGATAAGAGATGTAGATATATTTTCAAATCTGTGATGCAACAAGGTTTGTCCCCAAACTTTACAAAAAACTGCACCATCAATTCTAATGGATCACCTATGGAAAGCAAAAATGACATTTACAAACTATCGAAAATATTCACTAAGGGGTAAAATGACACAAAGGTTGTACCTATCAAACTTTCATCTGGGGAGCCACGTTCTCTTAGTCTGTGCAGTAACTCTAGACGAGCCAAATAGGGGCCTCTCAAAGCACGGGACTCTTTGCTGTCCTCACCTTCGATTCTCTCCTCCACAAACCTTGCTACTTCAGTCACAGTGTGATGAACAGGGCCCTCAGAGCAGCTGAAAGGAACAAACATCCCTAGTAAGTAAGTTAAGTTTCATGTAATAACAAAAAAAGAGCTCAAAAGCAGAGCGTTCATGTAAATAAAACATCAGTACATACTGTTCCCCTTCTTCAGGTGGACACCATGACTGGTCCAATATGTGGAAAAGAGAAGTGAAGTAAAAGCCATAATATTGCCATTCATCAGGGCTAGCAGGAGGAGAACACATATGTGAAATCCCTTAAGTATTGCTGTACATAAACACATTATAATGCACATGTATGTGCACTTACTTTTTGAGTAACAGCTTATGTGCTAGGGCATTGCACTCAGGCCAACGTTGAAGTCGCTGGTAGAGCATCATACATTTATTCTCTCGACTTTGAAATTCACTGGTCAGTTTCTCTATATATATATATAAAAAAAAAAAGAAAAAAAGAAAAGAAAGAACAGGTATTCCAACTGATGTTTTCATGTATAACTGAGGTGATAACTGTGCTTAAGCCAAGCCAACCTCACATAAAATAATTTTGAATCAACACCCTTTTATAGTTTGGGTCAGTGATAATGAGTAATGTCTGCCTTTATTTATATTTGTATTTATACATTTATATTTATAATATTTATAACCAAAATGTGTATCATTATATGGTTCAGTGGAATGGATGTGTATTTTTTGATAACACCGCATACCTCCAAGTGGTCCTTTAATAATTTTAAGGGCCTCCTCACACTTTCCCAAACGTTCCAGGATCATAAAATACAGCTGGACCTTTAAAGAACAGTGTTAAACATTTTCAATAAATATAAAACATAAATAAAATTACCTCTGCTTCAGCTTCGATCTTCTCTTCTTTGACCATTTTCTCCACCATGCGTTCAGCAAGAGGTAAGAACATAGTAAGGGCCAACTTCTCATCCTCTGCTGATATGGCCTGAAGAGTCACATTTTTTTTTAAATTTTGGAGCAAGTTTGTATTACAGAGTAAATGGTGTTAAAGAATAGATGACAAGAAATCTTACCTGCATAACCAAACTCATGACAGACCAAAAGTAATAAGGATTTTTAGGTACAATTTTATATAGGGCCATTCCTGCCTGTGAAAGAAGCAAAATACATGAAAGAACACAACCAGTGGACTTTCATAGTCATATGGCAGATGTTAGCGTGTCTTACCTGTTGCATCTTTTTGTACTCTCCAACTCGTGCATAAGCCATGAAGAGGTGAGAATGATACTCCTCACTGAGAGGAACCTTCTTTACTGCAGCTTCATACAACTTAGTAACCAACTCAGCTATTCACAAAAATACATGAATGTTTAACATAAATGTGTAATAAATAGGCCATATCAGGAATAAAACTGTAAATGTACATACGTCTATGCATCTCCCTGTATAAGATAGTCAACGCCTGAAGTGAGTTATCGTCAGTGGGCTCAAGTGTGGCTACTTCTTGGGCTAGAGTGAAAGCTTCATCTTGCTTTCCAGTTCTTTGCAGTCCAATAGCTTTGAGGACCTACAAAACAAATGGCATTGGTCTGAAGGATTATAGCTGCACCCACCCATGCCACATTTTAAAAAGCAAGCTATATAAATCATAAACATACAACCAAGTCTTTTTATGACAATTACACAAATCTGTACAAGTAGGTCCAAAGGTGCCTGTATCGGTCAATAGAGTGATTGGAAAAAGTCTTTCACAAATAAAAAAATAGACCACCAGAACATAGTTTGTAGAGTCAGAAACTCCAAATTAAATTACTTGTAAAGTCAAATTGAGGTTATTTTTGATTATGTTGCCTTGATTGGACTGGGAGTCTTCAGGGTCAATAGTAGAAATACTTGACAATAACAAGATTCATAATGTACCCACCTTTGCACAATGCAGTTCTTTGTGCTTCTTAAGCAGTTTGTCTGCTTGTTGAATTGCCATTTTATTATTGCCATTGTCAAGATAATCTGAAAAAAAAAAGAAAATATTGCAAACTGAAACAACAGTGTAGGCAATATTGAAAAGTTGTGTGCAGTTTATGTAAAATATCACTAGAATTGCTTTCAAAATGATCGTTCACTGTCGAATGAAAACAATGTGAGGGTAAAGCTGTATACTGACTTAGGGAGTCCATTGTTATTCTAAATATTGCACTGACAGCTGCATGCTATCAAATTAGCAAGCTAACAGCTAGCTAGCTCAAAGCATTGTGTCTGAACATAAATAGAACCTAGATAGAGTTAGTGGAAAGCAGTCAAGTCACCAGCAAAGATCTGAAGTAGGTGTAATATTGAAAAGGTCTGCCAAAATCGGAAACAGCCAGGTAAACGTAGGATATTTTATCTTACACTATTGCTCAGTGTCAATGGAGCTAGCAGGCACTGATCGATTCAGCAAGCTAGCTGTCAAATAGCCATCGAAAAGTCAGTGTGACAAAAATAATGAGATTTTTGAATACATACGCCTATTTCCAAAGAACACAGAGAGCTGTCTATAAATACGCAAGTTTTTGTAGGAGTATCCTACTGTTGCCTCCAATCTCGTGTCAATGGCAAACGGTTGAGGTGCACTGTCATTGGACACTTAAGCCAGCGCAGTCCGAGGTTGGAGACTGAGAGCGGCCGCGCTGCTGTCCTCCAAATCCAATGCATTATTATTATTGCACACCAATAGCTACTCCGTGATTGTTGATATCCTTTTAATCATCCACAAACTATTACACTTACCGTAAATGGGTCTGAGCCGTCTGTCGTTTGGGTCTTGCACATGGCCTCTCGCCGCCATGGTAGAGTTAACCTGCCGCTGATAGTTTACGCATGCGCAAAACCACCAGTTTGAGGGATGCACGTGCAGTGTCGACCTCTAATGGTATGAGTAACGTGCGCATGTACATACATTGATCAAAACAAGCAATAACTGTATTCCTTTAAAAATAGTACATTGACATTTCATTAACCTCTGTCTAATCCATGGATTTATTAAAATATCTAGTCTAGCCTGGCTACAGTGCCTCCTTTTGAAAGTGTGTGTGTGTGTGTGTGTGTGGGGGGGGGGGGGGTGTATTCATTTGGAGAACAGGGCACCATCTGGTTGTCTGACCTGCCAGAATGTCAATCAATTGCGTACCATACATTGAAGATCTATTTATGCTTTCACCTCTTATCTGTAATCAATGTTTGCCATAATAAGAGTATCTCGGCTATGGTGAACCCATTGTCTCATATCCTCCCCCACAGACCAAAAATCAAGCTGAATTGTATACTGGCATAGCACAATCACATTGTTGCTCATTGTGTTAACACGTGAAAGTAACTATACAGATCAAAAAGGAGTCAGTAAGTGGGTTTAACACTCCATAAATTGTATTAGATGAGTTCATCAAATAAAATATATTTCTGCCACCACTATAGTCTGAAATCTTCACTTGTGATCATTTGGGCTCAAGACGTTTGTCCATCAAAAGCACAGCTGAAATGATGTAACGCATGTTACATGTTAGGGTGACCAGATTTTCAAAATTAAAAACGGGGACACACCCGAGTTGGGGTGGTTGGTATTAATAAAATAGTAAAACGCGCTGGTAACTGTTATGCACCCGGCCTATTCTCAACTCACTTCTGAGTTGGTATATAATCCGATTTCTGTCCGTGCAACTAAGTAGATTCTTTTGTGTTCTGCTCATATTCAAGCAGAGTTTTCTGTATTTTAGCTAAATCAATGTCAATATATTCCCATCTTTACTGTTGGCGGGGATCAAATTGGGCAAAATAGGGAGACCTGGAACATTTTTTGTATAAAACTTGGACAAATCAATAGTTTAGGATAAATCTACTGGGACAAGGGATAAAGAGCTCAAAACTGGGAGTGTTCCGGGTAAATAGGGACGTCTGGTCACCCTATCAATGTACTCCATGTTTACCAAACAACTCTAAATAAATTTCATCTTGTGGAAAAGTAATGTATGGAATTTATTAACATTAAATACCAGTGACATATGGGTTCATGTCATGCTAGTACATGTGTATAACATGTAAGTCTCTGCAGTTCTATTATGACATTGGTCTCCATCAAAAAGCTGTACATTCATAAGCATGGATGAGGTACAGTAAACCATGGCATAAAAACAATGAACAATATGCATACTCATTCTATATAATGTAATTAATAGCATACTGTGCATTGCATTTACCTATAACACTACAGTAATGAGAAAGTGTTCACAAGTAACTATGACTATGTAATTCAAGTAAGTGGTATTTACACCTATACTTTGGGCCTAGTAAAAAGTACACTTATTAAATCTGCCTAATGTAAACCATAGAGGTTACATGAAAAAAGACATCTGTCATCATAAAAATCATTGCATTCCAAAAGGGTTTGAATTAAGTTAATAGCAAAACAAAAAAAAACTAAATTTAGCCTGAAAGCAGTGAAGCAAAATATACAGATCACTTTCAGATCACTGTAAGAATACAGTATAACTCACTTTACAAAGTTTATACCTTAACCAAGTTTAGATGGATAACATTGTCTAAAAGTTAAGGTACTGAAATGCTATTTTAATTAGTATACAGGGTGAAAATCAAAATACTACAATACAAACATCCACAACTGCAAAATCATTGCACATCTGCCTTGTCTGGAGCCAGTAGCCCTGTTAGTTCAAAGAAGATTTTATAGCCAGACGAATGGACACAAAGATGCACAAACTCTCAGCTTCAATTGTTTTAGTAAAATAGAAAAGCTTTTGTGAAGGCTGCAAGCGCTTCAAATAAAGCCCTGGCCAAGGAAAAAGGACATGCAGCATCAGCATGAGGCAAGGTCCACTGGCTGATCATGAGTGGGAGAACTAATAAAGTTGAACAGAGGAGTTCGCAGAATGACAATCAAGAGTGAAGTTTCATCCCAACCAAAATAAACACACAACTTAACAGACTCCTCAAAGGTCCCTTGACCTTCTCTTTCACTGACAAATGATTCAGTGTCATTGAAGAGTTATGCAATGATCGCTGATGAGGAGTCGTTATCTACATGCGCTTGTGAAAGGATTACACGCATGTGACCGTGTGGAAAAGTGTGTTCCCTGTGGTATAAGTATGAGATAAAAGTCCTATGCATGAAAACTTCAAGATTACTAGGACAAATACCTTCATTTAAATTAAAATACAAACAAATATACAATATGTATTTTCAGCTTAAAAAGGATAGACAAAACAAATGGATCATGACATTTATCCTGGTTTAAAAACACATTTAG
Source organism: Periophthalmus magnuspinnatus (assembly GCF_009829125.3). Classification (NCBI taxonomy): domain Eukaryota; kingdom Metazoa; phylum Chordata; class Actinopteri; order Gobiiformes; family Gobiidae; genus Periophthalmus; species Periophthalmus magnuspinnatus. The sequence continues at coordinate 17,364,164 of NC_047148.1, forward strand.
TGGAAAGATAAGGTTTGAAACTGTAATTTACAGGGAGGGTGTGAATACAATTATTTTCTGTCACTTCTGTCACATAATACTACCTTTATGGGTACTTGTGTATAGCTAATAATAACATTCTGATTCTTAAAAAAAATAAATGTATGACTATCCAAGTCTGAGACAAATGAAGGTCAAGAAAGCCCATTGTTGTAATAATAATAATAATAATAATAATAATAATAATAATAATAATAATAATAATGATAAACTAACAATACATATTTCAGGCAATTTGAGTTCAGTGCAAAGAACTTTTTTTCTTATTTATAAACAGGTATATTTGTCTAAGAGTGGGAGGCATGTGATTGTGGTAGTATCTGTACAGTACGCATAACCAATCTGTCAAACCCCCCCAATGAATCACGGGAGACAAGAAGAGTGTCGGGGAGCCCTTCCGCATCAGCGTAGACGTGTCTCTGATGACATCATGCCGGGGTTTGGTTGTTTTGCCTCACTGCTCATGAGCAGCACTGGTGCCTCGAATCGGACCTGTTTTACGCAGCTATGAAAAAAAAATAGACCAAACAAAATTCATGTTTTATAGTGAATATATAAATATTTTCATGCATGAACAGACAAAAATGGATCCATGCAAATGAAATAACAAATTGAACAAAAGCACTTTCCAGGTGAAGGAGACAGAGCTGTGAATACTGTTAATGGTTACTTGACGTGACACCCATTTTCAGCACTTTAAAAGAATTTTTAAATAAACTTTTTCTTCCATAAATTACATATAGTTTTAGAATGAAGTTGTTTCATTTTTTGGTAACAAATTTCTGTAAAATGTTCTGTGGTGTGATTGGAATGCTTTTCCATAACAAAAATCTAGAATGAGTCTCTTGTGTCAGAGACAGTTCAGAAACTGCTGGTAGCTGGAAGTGTGTGTACATGACTTAATAAAAACACACCTTTATCGCTACTTTAAATCTATAAAATATATGAGCAGTTTAATGCTGTAATGCCGTGTAACATGAAGAATCACACATTTTAATAAAACTGAAGGAGCTCGTCTGGCATTTATGCACTAGGGAGAGCTCCGGGGTTAAGGGTTTAAGTTCCAAGTCAAAAGAAATAATAATGATATTCTTATTTTGGTAAATTAAACTTTTCTGAAAAATGTTGACATGACACCTGTATTTCCTGCGAAAAATACTATTGTGATTGTTAAAAAGATATTGTTTAAGATGGAACAGTAATTATTAAACAAGCACTATAGACATATGAATTTTTTGACATGGCAAATTTGTAGTGAATGTCCAGCGGGGTGACAGGAAACATCACACCAAAGGGCAGGTTAAAATACCTCAAATTAAAAGGGTTGCAACAAAAAAAAGGTTGCTTGCAAAATGGCTTCCTTACAATAGCTGTAGAACTGATTTGTTTTCGTAAATCTTTTTGCTACAAAAGACGTGTTACACCCCCAAATGTCAAGTACCCTAATATGTAAGAGGGTATGAAAGAGGGTTAATTGACAAAGGCAACAAAAAGAATAGAAAAATGATTTAAAAGCAACATAAAGATGGCAGCTGTGATGCAGAGGGGAGATTGTTAAGCAAATGAAAGAGACAAAGGTCCATGCAGTGCCACTAGTTGTACTTTATAGACTTACTCAGCCTGCTTCTAGAGTTTGAACTATTGGATCTTTAATCATCTGTTGCAGAGGTGCCTCTCACTTCTCCTTTTTGACGCATCTAATGAAATTCAGGAGCAAGTAATATTTTGTAAATGTACTCATTGGCCAGATGTTACATTACATCACTTACAACCCATTAGAGAAGAAAACATATTCAAATTTCAAAATTCAGAGTTAAATGTACAGCAATAGCAACTGGTACCTCTTCAAGTTCTTTCTGAGTCTCCTCTTCCATTCGCCGGATGTCCTCCATAGTCAAACCCACCCATTTGTCAATCCAGCAGAATAGTTGACGATGGAAGTTGGTGAAAATGCGCTTTTCTTGCTGTAAAATGTACAGAAAAATATTCTTATATTTCAAGTTGTACACATATAAAAGATGCGCTTAATATGACATTACCCTATGAATGAAGTTTTCCACTTTTGTTTGCAGACCCCACCATCTAAATTTGACAGTGACTAATTTGTATGCACACATGTGAGGACAATCTTCCTTCAGTTCATTCTGGAAAAAAGAAGAATTATAAACTATATTATAAATACTTTATAAAAAGTATCAGCGTATCTGTACCTTCCATTCTGGACCAAGGGGTCCTCTGCCCGTCTTGGCAGAGTGGAAAATAGTAGGATCTTCTTCTGGCTTATAATCCTAAAAAAAGAGAAACTGAAGTGTAACCTGATCATCACAGAGCACACCTAATTTGTTATGGAAATCGTATTTTCCCAAAAGAACTAGCAACATTGACAAAATACATGCATAACAACAGATGGTATTACAAAGGTTAGGTCACAAAGATCCATAACAATACAAATAAAGATTTAAGGTAAAGAAAGCTATAACAGTATATTAAACCAGGTGACACATTTAAAGCACTGCTCACAAACGCCTAAGAATCAACCAACACACTCTAGCCCCCAGTACAGGATGCAAAGAGTGCAAATCAGATTTGTTGGAAACAGTGGTACCTATCTGGAGCAGATGGACATTAAGATTAGGCAGAGTTCAACACTGATCCACTTAAGTCATTATTAACACTACTCATGGTAGTGGTACAAGACTGAAAACTTAATGTAATTTGTAAGAAGAATTTGAAGTTTTAATTCATGCATAAACTTACAAATCTAGGCAAATATCTCCTAAAAAAAAAAACTTCTCTAAACGTCTTTCTAGTTATGTAACAATATGATGATGGAAATATTATTTCAAATATTAATAGAAATTTGACAAATTCATTAAATCAATTGAATACTGTTGAATAATCGTTCACTGCTTCAAATAATTCACTCAAATTTAATTCAATGGGGAGAAAAAAAATAAATAAAAACTTACCGCTGTGGCTACTTCTTCATTATTTGCAATATCAATTGGGACCACCTCTACAGTCCCCCATGTCTGTTCATCTAAGTTGTGAACCTGCAACAAATACATTAGAAAACAAGAACAACTTAGACCTGCTATCTTAAATTAATGAAAATGGCCTGTGAATGTTGTGGTCAAATACTCGCATTTTCTAATGTTCCCATGTCTGGTTTGTGCCACGTTTCAATCTTTATCATGAAGTCATCTTTCATGTACTCATTCTAAAAATAAATAAATAAAACAGGAGTAATTCAAATCCTTTCAACTGATGAAAAAAGCTATTTACTAAACGATTGCTAATAGAAACCTACAGATAATCTAATATGAAGACACTCACCGTAACAACTGCAAATATAAGGAAAAAACACAAAATTAGGTCACAACAACGGCCATTTTTTTTGTTCAAGTATAATAAATTCTGAACGTAAACAGAAAATGATCCTTACTGGTGCGGCAGTATGGATAGGCATTCCAGGCTTTTTCATGAAAAACTAACGCACCTTCTGGTGCTATCATCTTTACATAAGCAGGTACTTTACTGAAAAGAAAGAGGAATAATAACTTTATTAGAACATGAATATTCAAGAAAGTGTGCATTTTTTTTATCAGTTACTTTCTAAATGTGTGCTTTGATGACAAATTGGCTCATTACATACAGTCATATTACACTCTCTAAATGTTGGGTAAAAATTAAATATATAAAAAATTTTCAATGTAAACATACCTTTTTAAATGATAAATTTTGTGTGTGTACTGTCCCTTTTCTCCATCCTCTTCATAGGGTTCATTCTTGAGCACCTCAATGCCTTCTCCTCCTCCGGTTTCATTTTTGCTGGCCTCAGCAACAGAATATAGCTGTCCCACTTGATACTGGCATAAAGAGTAAAAAATAAACATGACCACATATATATTTCAAAGAAAATACAGAACTGATCTCACAGAAATTATCACATTTTCAAAATCAATTCACTTTGTTTTCTGGTGTTATTGCAGCCCAAATAAATCTATCACAAATCTTGCATCAGTTGCTATAAAATTGGGCCTCTAACTTTAAACACAAGTATATTATCATACGACTCATATGTTATCTATGATGACATGTATTTCACAATGTAGTAGTGATTATCACGTCTTAATACCCACCTCTTCCACAGAGACTGGTAACAGCACACGGCTAGGAAAGTCAAGGTGCAACAAAGAACAAAGAGAAACACAATCACAAAATTAACATAGTTTTAAAAGATCTGTAAGATGCCAGTTCTTATATATTTGTATCTTAAATTTGACAAAATAAAAGGGAGAGCAGATGGACAGAATAGATTATTGTTTCACATATAAAAAGGTATGCAAATAGGGGTGGGAGCTATATTGAAAAATTGATAATATGGATGTATGCAAAATTATAATATCGAGTACAACAGTCTAATAAAAACTAAATAAATAATATAAAATAAAAATATAAACAAACTTGCAGTGTTATTTCCGCACTACATAAATCTGAAGTCTATTATGAGCATAGCTCAAACACGCCTCTTATTGGTTTTAGCACATTTCTTATAGATTAATAATGTCATCAACACATGTATCCAGATATTCTTTTTGTCGGTGTCACCCATCCCTTAAGGCCAGTTTTTCAAAAATATAAAACAAAAACTTCTCAAAAATGATGCAAGATTAATTTGCAATCATATCGAAATTGCAGCTTGAATGGAGACTATTAGTAACTCGCAAAGGTTGCAAGTACCAGATTTTCCTCCACAAACAACAAAACATTCTGTTTTATTCTGCATAAAAACGGCTAATCCAGTGCTTTAGAGCTGTACAAACATGCTCTGAAATATATTAGTTTATCAGTTCATATTTTTCTTCAGTCCTTCTGTACATGTTTAAATGCGAATTTTGAATAGAAACACATTATTACATTGCAAATCTAATATTAATTGCAAGGATTGTCAGAAAAATCCCAATTAGATATTTCCCATAGATCGTTCAGGCTCAATTACAGATGAATGAACTTCAAACAAAGTATCCGACTTTGCTCTGCATGTTTGACCCGTGAAGCTACGGTACACAAAGCTTACAAAAAGCAGTCCCTTTGAGCATTAAACAACTTAAAATGAGATGTGAGTACTGATGCAACTTACAGTACAGGTCTGATTATAGGATCCAGCTTGGGTTAGCAATGATTTTACAGCAACTAGAATGAGTGTGTTATTTTGTTGACATGGTATTTCTTCAAAAGATATACACCAATTGAACAAATAATTACATTCACCAAACACTATTTTGGTCATAGACAAGAATATGCTATAAGTTTAATGAATGAATTGTGGACAGCGGTCTTGGCAGAAAACTAGCAACTAGCCGGCTGCTACAGCTAGCGTTAATGTTAAATCCGTGGGAGAAGAAACCTTAATCTGTCACTCAGGGGACTAAAGCTTACGCGACTTTGGAGATATAACAAGCGGCCCACTGGGTAGGGTCGTGCATGTTTACGCAGGGCTAATCGATAAAGGTACAATTTATACACATAACGCATGTTAGTAAGTAATACATTTGATAAGGTTCGGTTTCATTAAGAAGCTAATTAACATTAGCTATAGCTAGCATTGCATGAAAAGACCGGTGTATGGTGTGTTCCGTTAACCACGTCCTGATCCGCCCGTTAAATCGGGCTTTTGTGGTTAGAAGGAGAGGGTGGACACGCGAAACACACCAAAACAGACAAACAGCTATAATATCTTTTTGAGTTAACATTTGCTTGAACATAAGATTGACTAAAAGGCACAAAAAGAGAATTTAGAAAGACACTTCAGACTCACTATTCCTTGATGAGCACCATCTTCGTCACCCCGCCTGCGGCTGCGCACTGGCGTCGACCAGCCCGTCAGAGGAGCTGCGCCACGGCTGGACCACGGGCAGAAGGCAGGGCAAGAGCTCAGGGCCCAGCCTGAACACTTGCAGTGCTTTAGTTTATTGTGAATGAATGAATCAAATGTTTAAAGCTCAAGCTTAATCTTAGGAACTTGACTTTAGTTAACTTGAATCCTGAGTAAGTTTTCCCCAATAGTTCCAGTATACAATTACAAATGAGTCAAAGCCTTGCTTGATTTATTATTTATTCATAAAATCTGATTATTGGAAAACACCATATAAAATACACTCATACCTATAGACATGTATGAATAGTTATCAAATAAAAAGTGGATATCAAATTATTTTAATGATAACAGCCTAAATAGCCTAAATTTAAATGTCTCAAAATGTATACACAGAATGTAACTTGCTCTTAACCTAAGAAAATTGTCCATCCTTATCAGTGGGTATTACTAAAATACCAATGTTTGGCAATTAAAGTTAAAGAAAAAATATGTAAAAAAAAAAAAAAAAAAAAAAAAAAAAAAAAAAAAAAGATTGATTGGTCCTATCTGAAACTCAGCATTTGGAAGATGGAAAGAAATTTCCAGGGGAAAAAAATTTGTATCCAAAACCAAGTCTGTCTTTAGAGTTTGTTGACAAATTTGATGTCGAGGGAGGATTTGCCTCTTGCCTTTGGTGACCATTCTGTCTGCTGTGATTATCAAGGTCATCGGGTCTTTCTGTATGTTTACTAGACTTGTGTTGAGGAGAGAGATTAAGCAAACCTAAAACATCTTTTTGAACAGTACTCATTTTCTTATTTCCACCTTGGAGTAAACTAGCTGGACAGGGCACATCATGTTTCTGAGCAGAATGGGCCCAAAAGTTTCTCAAGTTTTGAAATGTTTTAGTATCCTGAGTGGACTGTTTTTGGTCAGAGGTCTTGGAAGGACTGGAAGAAGTAATAATGGAGCCACTGGGGGAATAGGAAAGAGTTGGAGATAGGGAAGAGTCTGCAGGAGAGCTGCAGACATTACTGCTGGAGTGAGAGAGTGCTGATGAGGCACCTTCATAAAAGGTGTTTGGGTATTGTAGCTGAGCCAGTGTATGCACATTTGAGGAAGGACTTGACTTTTTTAGGTGAGAGAGAGATGAGGAAGGAGATGAATAATCAGAACTGACTTTCTGCAATGATGAGGAGCGGGGCAGTGGTTTTGGTCGGGGTGGAGGCGTTGATACAGGAGCAAAGTGACACGACAGATGTCCAGGGGGAGAAAGAGGGGATGATGTTTTTATACTTGCTCTGCTTGGGGGTCTGCTGAATGCACTTGTCTCAGAGGGTTGAAACTGTTTCTTAGAGTTCAATACTGGAGTGGCAGGGGTAGACAGAGGAAGTGGCTTGTTTTCCTGTGACCCCTTTACAGTCCTGCAATTGGCTGACTGCAGAATCTCTACAGCCTGCATATGGCTCTGGGTCTCCTCTAAGATTTTCTTGGCTAGTTCCTGTGGGTCAAGTGCCCCCGTGGGTCCTGTCCTCTCTTCTTGGGACTTCACTGTGCTGTCTGTTTCAGTACTGGACTGGTCTGACTCAGAGCTACTTGCTTTCCCCTTTCCATTCTTCACTGGAGAGAAGCTGGCCAAAACACAAAAAACTGTAATGTTAAAACAGACGTGTATATTTGATTTTACTAACCATTAATATGATATAATGTGACTGAGCAATTCGACAATTTAACATAAGATTTACATGATTATATTAGCACAGAAAACAATAGTTATGGGATAGTAGAATGCCATAGTCATTAACACTAATAAAATGCAATAGAATGTTTTGTTTAATCAATGTATATGCCAGTCCTGAGTACTACTTCATGTAGTCTAGGATAGTAGAGTTGCATGCAAGTTGTATACACATTTTTACATTAAACTTTAAAAACCTATATATAGCATAGACATTTACATGGCTGGAGATAAATCACTCAATCACATTTTTGTGTATCTGTAATTGTTCCAGTGAGCATTACACTTACTTGCTCTGTCTGAACTTTGGGCTTGTTGTAACTTTTAAAGGCAGTGCTGCTGCTTTAATAGGAGAAGTGGGTGTGCTAACACTTCCCTTTGACGAAACTGTGATGGGATATCCAAGTTCAGAAGCTGCTCCTCTACCAGCTGAGCCTCGGGCATGTTTGTGTCCAGCAGGTAATGGCAGTGTATCACAATCTCTTCCACTGCGTCCTAAAGGCTCACTGCTTATAATGGAGTATCCTTGGTACTCTTCATCTTCTCCTTCTCCCAACATCGCTCCACTATGATTGGTATGTCGCCCCCTGGTCAGCGCGCCTGCATGTCGAGGTGAAGAGTAGGGGCCAGCTCCTCTGTTCTGGTCTGGGGGGTTTGAGCGCTGGCTGATGATGTCACTTCCTGCAGGCTCTGGACGGGACAGAAAACTGAGGGAGGAGGCAAGTGAACTGAGACTGTATACAGAGATGGCATCACAGGAGAGGTTGTCTGGACACACAGGGCTTAATAAGGAGGACTGTGTTGGATAAGAGCCAAATGAGGCTGGAAGAGAGTGTGGCTGGGATGTGGACTGTGATGATGACAAGGATTCTAAAGAAGAGGAACTGTCCATGCTCAGCCTCTTAGGAAGCTCTGTTGAATCTAAAAATAAACATTTGCACATAAATGTCTATAAAGCAATAAAAGCTGTGTAATCACAATGCTGTTCTTACCAAACAGTGCCAGAAGTGACTGCAGGGCAAAATGCATACAGCGCCTACTAGCCTGCTTTCCAGTCTTTAAAACTACCTGTTCCTGACCCACCTCACAAAGATCAAACCCTAAAACAATAAGAAATGAGCCTTAGTCACCTATTCCATATGTATGGATCTATATAATACAAGTATTACAGACAATAAATTAAAAGAGTTAAATTGATTTATTCACCTAAAGCAGCTAGAAATTCATGGCAACCAGGGAGCCTCCAGAGCTGCACACTTATTGACACTTGAATAGGAGCCAGAGAAAAGTCTTGGTCTTTGTCAGATGACTGCAGCTGAACCAGGACTTGGTGTAACTAAACAGAATTCAAAATAATTACATTCTGGAAAAACATGAATCTCACAAGTGCTTTAAAAATAACTTTATATATAAGACAATTCTGATGTGCATCTGCCTTTCAGACCACACACTCACATATATTTTGGTTTGTTTTATTGTTGTATTTTATAGTTTTTGTGTTTTCTTACAAGGTTTAATTAATTTGTTCATTTATGGGTGTTTTGTTCTGGTCCAGTCTGACCGCTGAGTACATTAACAGCATATAGCAACAACACATATTAAAGTGCCATTGCAAAGCACCATGATGCTATGAAATAATATGATTTGATAATATTCATAACAAACCTTATGAACAAGCTGTTCCCCAGCTTCTCTCACTGTCACCAATTTGCACAGCGCCTGAAGAGCAGTAGGCGTAAGACCTAGACATGCACAAACAAAATAGTTTTATTTTACAGAAAACATAAAGAGACAAACATATAAGTAATTATTACCTAGTAGGGACTGAAGAGTGTTACTACACTGTTGTAAGCGGTCCCCGGGGTCTGAAGTTGGGAAGAAAACAGCAGCAGGGAGACCAGCTCCTCCAGAGAAATCCAACCGGAAACCCACAGCAGATAACAACGCTTGCCACCCAGGCACTCCTCCCACCTAACATGGACGAAAGATGGACACAGACAGTAAGTACAAAATCCAGACAATATCAACATACATTTAGTAGATTCATACATTTAGTATTACCTTATTTTCAACACTCTGTTGTGAAGTGTACATGGGATTACACTGTCCATTAAGAATACGCTGCAAAGATTTCTCAACCTAATAAAAAAGGAAGCAATATTTACTAAAGTACACAATTTTGTGTTTTGTTTTTATAAACAACTAATGATGATGGTGTATATTTTACCAAGTGCAACATTACTCTAAGGGCATCTCTGGCTTTTTCTGGATGTTGGAGGATCTCTGTCAGTGCTTGACCAACCAAAGACATGGTGCTGTTAATCTTGACGTCACTACCAATCAAAACATACCCTAAACAGCAAGTGGATTTAGTAAAATGCGACAACCAAATGTACACTGTATTCGTATGGGCTCACCTGCCCAGTTAGATGGATGTGAGAAGTGTTTGCTGCTCTGCAGAGCCTTCATAGCTTCTGTCAGGGCAGCACTGGCTTTGGTCCCATTCATAAGTGTGGCATAAAATGTGTGCATAAAAAGTTTTGAGGCAGCTGTTGGCACAGGCCATAGAGACACACACACACACTGCACTCCAGCAGCCAGGAATGCTCGGGTTAGTCCCACCACACCATCAGCTGTGACCTTACTGCTAGACTCTGGAAACAATCTGGATACAGCCCACAGGATTATGCAATGAAAAATAAAATGTATAAAATCATGAAAATGTAATAAATATGTATACATAAATAAGTACATATAGCAATACCTTAAAACTACCAATTTCACATTTAGACAGAGGCCCAATATGTCTGCAGCAGTCAGGAGAAAGTCCTGAAGAGGTGGGCTATAACATGCAGTCTCAACGTCACAAATACTTGCTCCATCGTCACTAATTGCATCAGCTGTCCTCTTGAGGCACTCCAGACTGCTCTGACTCTGTGTGACACTTCCACTCTGCCTAGAAGATGTTGTAACTTTTTCGGCACCAACATGATCCTGAAAGGGAGCCAGGACCAGGGCAGCAAGTTTCCAGGATATATGCGTAGCAAAATGGACACATTCAGCCTGGCTTAGAACTTTAAGAACATGCTCCTTCGTGGCATCAGTTCCAGTAAGGGGATGACAACCAAGTTGATCTCCTAGCCACAGAGCTTCTTCTTGGGCTGAAGGTAAGGGTCCCCAAAGCCATCGATCCATCACTCTCGGAGGAACATGTGGTGCTCCCACCACTGCTGCCACTGACCCATCCGAACAAAGTAAAGTTCCACCACCACAGGGAAGACTCTTAAAACATGACATATTGTAATGTTGTAATACATTGTCTATTTTCAACATAAATGTTTTTTATGTAGATGAGATATGAAGGTACCTTCACAGTGTCTTCTAAACTGGTTAATGATGGCACGGCAATAAGACTGAACCTTTCATAAAGGTACTCATTAGAAGAACTGCCTTTGAGCAAAGCAAATGGGATCAGGTACAATTCTCCCTCAAGCACCAATATCAACTGTCTGTGTCTTCCCACAGGTCCACTATTATGCATCAAACCCTACAGGAACAAGAAATGTTAAGCCAGAGGCACTGAATCAGCTATGTTTACACTTGTTCCTTACATACCACTTCCATTGGAGCTATAAGCAAATCATAAAGTGCTCGCAGTGGTGGTTTGCCTATGTTTGACGGACGAAGAGGAGAAGACAAGAACCCTTCTTTCACTGGAGACACTGTAGCACTGTATAAACTTGTCATGCTCTGCCAACTTCTACTAAGGGAAAAAGACATTATCAGGTTAAAAGATGTGATGCACAGACAGGACATAGTCATTAGTTAGTTAAATAAATAATTCAGTACCTGTTACAAAGGTGGTTTCTGGATACCATGCGGAGGTAGCCAGTGGGATCTGTAGATGATGTGAGTTTATTGTTAACCTCCTCAAACTGTTGCTCCAAGACCTCTCCTGCTTCACTCTCAATCTCACTGTTGGAGTACATTCTGTCATTAAAAAACAAACATTTGCAACAACAATTCATAAAACTAGTTAAAGTATTTAATACATGCTAATTAACTACAGACAAACTGCAAAACATATTCATAGTTGAAAATGCTTGACCAAACTACCTGCTATAGAGCCCATCCACTCCTAAAGCCTCCCTGGCATTGGTGATGTATTGCTCTAAAGTAAATGGCACAACACCAGCACCAAATCCTTGAGGACTACGATCTCCATCCTGGTAATCAGCCTCTCCAAGATACACCTCATGAAACTTTACAATGCCTGTAATTACAGAAATTGAGTCAACAACATATAATGTTAATATGGATTTTAGAAATATTAACTGGCTGTACCTGTCCCCGGAGAGATAAGCCAGCTATACAAAAAGCCTCCTGCTAGAGAATAGTAGAGAACCATGGCCTTCTGACTATTCACTTTTTCCAGGAGGTGCTCAACGGTGACTGGTGTGTACGGGTCAGTTCCTGGCATCTGCTGAGTTCCTTTCTGACGTTCCACCAATAAATCGGCAAAAGCTCGTGTGCGGCCCCGCTCTGCTATGGCCAGAGCCTCATCATGACGACCTATTAGTGAACACATCATTACAAAACACCATTATTGGAGAAGCTTTGGGGAGGAAAATCTGGAGACAACTCAAAAAAGGAGAACATTATAGTGATAAAACCATTACACATTAAAGGGGAGAAATAATGTAAACAAATTTCATTCGGTCATATATTTCTCTCACATGTTGGAAAGACAAATGAACATGTAAGGAAAATCTGCTGTTTGTGGAATGTCACTATGAAGAAACAGGGCTTCGTAGTTCTATAGTTTTGAACAGAAAGATAATGATTATGCCATTTTAGACCGATATTACGGTTTGCAATGAACAAAGAGTTAAATAAGGATCTAAATATATTATAGTTTCATACTAAATACCCGGAAAAAAGCATAAAATGTTCTTAATATCAAAGGTTTTACATAAAAACAATCTCCTTATACTCAATTTACCCATACTGACGAGAACTCTTTGAAGAGCCTGGTATGAGCTTGTTTGCAGATCGAACAAAGACAGTTTGTAGTCCATACTGTGTTGTGTCTCATGGCGGATTGTCTCAAACAGGACTGATGCTCTGTATAACTGAAACAACACAAGCAAAATGTCAGTACACAGACTGTTTTCTTATCAAACTATTGCCCTTTTGTGCTTTAGTCTACTTATTTTTTGTTAACGCTCATTTGTAATTCATGTTATGCTATCATTTAGTTAACATAGTTCTTGTTCAGAGCTGACCACTAGATGACACTATACACTACAAAAATAACCTGACAGTCCATTAATATCAAGGAAACAATGAAACAAAGCAGATAAATGTATTGATATTTACTTTTTATTAGCTTCATAATGTAGCTTGTTCTCAAATGTAAAAGCTATAGGCACTTTGCAAGCAGCTGATGATTGTTTTTAGATATGACCATGATCTGTCCAGATTGGGAGAATCACAAACCTGATGCTGGGCCTCCTCTAGGTTCCCACTGGCCCATAACGACAGACCCAGGTGGTGGCGTATCTTGGCCTCTTCTTCTCTGCGTCCCAGCTGCTCAGATAGACGAAGACCTGATATAAGCAAGAGAAAAAAGTTTATTTGTTTTTCTTTTTCCTTGTATGTGCTGTGTCTGTTTCTCTGCTCAGTAACATTGGGTCTCTTTACTGTATTGTAGAGAGAAAATGAAAGTCAGCTAACAAATGGCCACATTTTCACGCCTCTTTCATGTTTATAGACTTGAGCAGGATTAGTTCCAACAATGAAGTAGCTGCAGAAAGATGAAAGGCATATGCAAAAAGCTAAATCTTAGAGGATTATTGACAATGAGCAACCTGCACCACTCTCTCACCTGAGAAATTATATTTACGTTATGCTCTTTAAGTTATTTTAGAACTACAAGAACTATACTAGATTGGCTAATTATATTTCCAGTTGGGGTAACTGCAAAATTCTACTGAACCGTTTCACATTTGAGGAGTGTTCACAGCCTCATTCTTTATCATTGCTTGTTTGACCAGTCCTGTCCTATTGTATTCTCACTAAGTTGGAAAAAATTTACACAATATAGGACTATAATAAAGATAATTAAATAAAGAACACTGCAAAACAAATAAATGCACAGAAAGATGCCTCGGTCTCCTACCTTCTTGGAGATACATGACAGCCTGTGAATAGTTTTGCAGAGCATGGTGTGTCCTTCCCAGGCTACCATAGGCAATTGTTTTAGCTGTTAGATCATTAGCCTGAGCAGCAACACTTAGGTGCTGCTCCTGGAAAAAAACTGCCCTCTCAAAGTTTCCCAAAGCTTCATATGTGAGTCCCAGGTTTCCATATGCTCGACCTTGACTCCTTATGCAACCATTCTGTTCAGCAATATCCAGAGCCCTTTGATGCCACTACAATAGAAGAGCACTACATCTCAGACTTTGGACGTAAAACTGGGCATAAAACATAAAAACTGCACAAACCTGTAGTGCCGTCTCATTGTCTGCCATCATCAAATAGACATCTCCAAGTGAATCACTGGCCTCTGCTTCAAGAGATTTATCCTGAAAGAAGTTTTAATAGGTTTGCTATATTTGTATTTAAAATAGTTTGGTAAAATATTACCACATTATTATCACACCTACCCCTGCGGTTCGTGCTATAGCAAGCTGATGTTCCAAACAGGAAAGCGCCTGTTCATAGTTTCCCAACTGGCTGTGCAAGGTGCCCAGCTCACCATAGGCTTGAGCCTTACCTCCTCCCTCTCCACCGAGCTCATGTGCCACCACCAGACGCTTCTCAAAACACACTAGGGCCTGCTGCAAACTGCCCATAGACCTGAGTAACACAGTACACACTAAATTTACAGTTTAGAAAAATGGAAAAAAAAAATGAAAATGAAAATGAATGTTGCTTTACTCCAGTATGTAAATCACAAATAACACACTAACTACTGGACAAAATATTTTTCAAAGCAGTAGTTGTAAAAATGTATATACTATATTAAAGCAGCTATTATTCTGGCAGTATTATGTTTGCATTCAATATTTAAGGCATATTCAATATTCATTATAAACATCATCCACATTTAAATACTGAATTTATAGTATCCCTGTGTCCTGACCTGTGAGCATTGCCCAGTCCTCTATAAGCCTTCTCCTGGTCTTTGACATGGTTGAGGCTCTGAGCCACTGTCAGGTACTTCTCATAGTACTGAGTAGCTTCGTCGTAGTCTCCTAAAGCACTGTAGCAGTCTGCCAGGTTCCCATAGGCTCTGCCTCTGTCCAACATACTTTCTGTTCCACTCAGCTGCTGCAGCATGGCTAACTGCTGCTCAAAATAACCAATAGCCTCCTCAAACACTCCCATGTTCATTTTGGTGATGCCCATGTTGCCATGAACCCGAGCTTCTAAACGGGCATCTCTGAGCTCTTGGGCCAAGCCCAGTTGAGTTTGGTAACATTGAAAAGTTGTGGAATAATCTCCCAGGGCCATATGAACTGCTGCCAGGTGTCCAAGAGCATGGCACTCCCCCTGCTGGTCATTTAGGTCTTTGAGGACAGTCAGTTCTTGACTATGAAAGGACAAGGCAGCATCCAGCTGGCGGAGATGCCTAAAATAGATGAAAAAGGTGAGGGACAGTTTTAAATTAATGTGACAATGAGCTCTAGGAGGTTTGTGTTTTTTTCTTGAAACCTGTGAACTGAGCCCAGAGAGGAATACGCATCAGCTTCCATTTTGAGGTCTTTGACCTTCTGGGCAAGGCTTAACTGCTGCTGGTAAAACTTCACTGCTCCAGCAAGATCCCCTCGACTCACACACACATCCCCAAGGTTACCAAAGGCCCTAAACACAGCCTATCAAGAAAGGACAGTCATTAACACTTTATAATATTTAGATATATCTACTATAAAACATGTTTTTAACTCACGTGAGTTAACATGTGAGCTCACCTGTGAGTTTTCCAAGGCTTGTGCTAGAGACAGCAAGTATCGCTGGCACTCCTCTGCTTTATTGTACTCTCCCAGTGCTTTGTGTGCGAGTCCAAGGTTACAATAGGCTTTCGCTTGGGATAATTTATCATGAAGGTCCTTTGCCAAGGCGAGGTCCTGCTCATAATACCTAAAAAATTTAAAAGCGCAAGTAAAAACATAATTGAAATGCCAATTAAGAAAACAAAACAAAGTTGTAGTTTTTTTCTGACCTGACAGCATCCCTGTATTGACCAAGGCAGTAATGAGAATAACCAAGGTTGTGGCACACTTTCCCTTCTACTTCAAGATCCTGTAAACTAGGAGCCAGAATAAGGTATTGCTGGTAATATGGCAGGGCCTGAGCATATTCTCCTCTCCAGCTGTGAAAGTTACCTAGATTTACTGCAAGAATAAACAACAATATAACTTAATACTTGAATGTGAAATAGAAATGTGTTAATTTTGCAAGTTGAACATACCCAGTGCTCTTGCCTCACTCTGAGTATCCCTGAGCTCTCGTGCAATAGTTAAATGGTGAAGGTAGTGCTGTAAAGCTCTGTCATGAGCGCCCAATGCCTGGTAGGCTACAGCCAGGTTACCATGAGTAGAAGCCTGGGACTGACGGTCATTAACCTGAAATACAAGTGACTGTAGCTCTGTATGTTTTATAGATTCATAAAGTGAGGACAGTGTTGTCACCTCTAGTGATATCTGCAGCTCCTGACGATGGTAGCGTACAGCCTGGTCATACAAGCCCAGGGCGTGATATGCATTACCCATGTTCCCATAGGCTCGTCCTTGAGCAGCATAGTCCCCCAGCTCCTGGGCCACAGACAGGTGGGCTTTGTGAAACTTCATTGCCGCTTCAAACTCCCCTTTCATCTGATGTATAATTCCTTGAAAAAATGTATATTATATTGAAGCTGGTTTGCTTTTTCAACTAACAACTAACAATCACTTTACTTTAACTTGCAATATGTTTAAAAATATACATGATTTAGTGGTTATTTAATATGACAAGATTAGATTATAGCATGTTGCATTGCATGGTGAAAAGGCAGTGGCTGATAAGAAAAGCTCTGTTCCTTCATTGGGTTCTCAGTGTTAAGAGGATTACAAAGGTCTGCGGTGTTGACTGAGATCAAATACTGCACTGCTCTGAGACAGGTGCGGGCTTGTGTTGTATACACGAACAGCAGTCAGAGAAAAACTGTTGTGGCATTTGACTACAAATTAGTCCATGAGGAAGCGGGGCGTCTAAAGTGTTGAAGAAGTGAGGATTAGATGTGCACAGAATTTGCTGAGATCTGGTGACATTGTATCGCACTGAAACAGCACAAACAGGAAGTGATCTCCACACACCTTTCACCCAATGAACTCAATGTCAAGTAGCATCTCATTAGCAGCTACAAAAGGATTAGAATAGTATATAGCAGAAGGTAAGTAAGTAAAGTGAAGTAATATGTCTCTTTTTGCGAATTAGTTTAGTTTAGATCTTGCATTATCACTTAAAATTAAAAAAGCCCACCAGCAGATTTGTATTAAGTTTAGGCTTGATAATTCAGGTGGTCATTTTACTCTCTAAAGGACGAAGTAAACAGAAGAGCTTCAGAAGAAGTCAGCAAAGCGTGAGAAAAGTCATCATCTATAAATAATGAGCAAAGTCATTGATCTGAGCCTCAGAGTGAAACTTGACTGTCAGGAGAGTGTCAGCAACTTCCATCAGTTATCAAAGCATGTGTGTTTTCCTCTTCCACTTTTAGTGACTTTAGAAGTCAACAATCAACTTCAGATTTTCATTCAACATAGAAAATGTTGACATTTACTTTTATCAATAGGCTTATTTTTTGTCAGAGATTGCCATTCTTGCCCCACCAGCCGCATTACTAGGGCTCGAGTAGACAACTGAAGTCTCATCAATGGTTTCAAGAGCATGAACAACAAGCAAGGATTTGACAGGAAACATTCTGAAGTAAAGGCAAATGTTTACCACTTATGTCATATCTTTATGTATATTGTATAACTGTCAATGCAATTCGAATGCTGGCTTTGTACATTAGAACCAGAATTCATTTTACAGGTGTAATGAAGAAGAAAAGAAAAAGAATGGTCCACTCAGCATGGGGTCAGATTCACAGGAGCTTGGATATCACTGTCGTCGCAGAAACCAGAACCTGCTTAATAAAACATGAATGATGAGTGACCAGAGAGACTACAAGTGTAAGAGGAGCTCGGGCAGCTCTAGTACAGAGTAATTTAAGGACCATATATGGTCAGTAAGATTTGTCAGTAATAATAATGTCCAGACTGTAGTTGATTCAACACATAAGAGCAATGTTTGATATATGGATTAAACAGACAATTATTAATCAGATTTGTTTAATCTCATCCTCAACTAATATATGGTAATAACTTTCCTGACTTTTTAATTAAATACAATGTATTTGCCAATACTATGCAGTGATGATTTTTGGAGACACCCTATCTTTTTTTTCTCATCAGTTCCACTTTTGCCGATATTTGTTTGGTCAACTCAGAAGTGGAGAAAATTCTTGAGTTGTTTAAATTTTAAACAACAAATAACTACTTTAACAATTACAATTCAACTTACCTAGATTAGAAGATGCACGTCCCTGCGCTGATCTGTCTGGCAACTCTTCTGCGATTTCAAGTTGTCGCTGGTGGTGTTGAAGCGCCCTCTCCAAATCCTATGGACCAGTTGAGTTTTAGGTTAATCAAAAGAGGAGATTTTAAACTAGACTTTTGTTACTATACCAACTTGCATGCAGCGGGCAGCATGTCCCAGACCAGCATAGGCCCTCATCTCAATTGATTTATCCCCCAGTTCTTGTGCCAGCTCTAAAACACGAGTGTGGTATGAAATGGCCTTGTCAAAGTCTCGTTGAGAGTGGTAGGCACTGCCCAAGTTGCTGTATGCACGTGCTTCTTCACTTTTGTTTTTTAATGTCTGAAATCAGAAAAATCTGTTATAAATTTAAATACATATTAGCAAGCAATTTAAATGAGACACACTGTGATTTTGTGAAGCTTTTCTTTATTTTTAGAAAAGAAACTAAGAAGAAGAAGAAGAAACTAAAAGTAATTTAGCTTTAATTAAATGTTGCACTCTGCTTGGTTGTTCCCCTTAAATGCCTTCATATTGATGGCGAGATGAGCTCTGAATGAGTCTAGTGAAAGTGTATGGACTTTAAAAACACCAAATCAGGGGAGTTCAGACAAAAAAAAATCTTAAATAATAAATAATATTACACCTTGCATGTTTCATAATGTCTCTTTAGCAATAGTACATACTGCATAGGCTTATAATAATACTTTTATATAACGATTTATATATAACAGCTTTTACTTTTTTCTCATCAAAAACAAGAATGATAGAGAAATAGATGCATATTCAGTGAGCTAACTCCTCAGTTGTGATGGCACCTTTGCAATGTCTAGGTGTTGTTGGTGGCACTGAACAGCATTAGTGAAGTCTCCCAGGGCTGTGTAGACTGCGCCCATGTTTCCTAGCTGACGAGCCTCTGAGGTTTGGCACTGCATTTGCCGCGCTAACAGCACACACTGCTTATGGCTGGCCAGGGCATTGGGGTAGTCACCAATAGCTGTATACACATGACCAAGGCTACTCAGGGCATCAGAGGCAGCCTGCAAGATGGAAAAAAAACAATACAGTTGTCATTACTCTGATAATAAAAAAATGTAAAATTTAAAATCTTCATGGGGCGAAGCAGTAGGGTAGAAGCAGGCTGTCATAAGCTGAAACAATGAATGTGTTTTATATTCATTCCATTGCATTCATTCTGCTATTTTGACACCTTAGGATTTCATTTGTTTATTTTGTCAGTAACACACAGCTCTTGCAGAAAAAGGCTTTTGGGTGTTTCTATGAAGTTTACACAAACTGCGAAAAAGCACATATGCTCAATAGCCAAACAAACACACAGCAGGTGATATGGCTTTGTCGGCATGACAGTTTTTGAGATGGCTGAGTCTGTGCAGTGTGCACCTGTGGAGATCATAACCAATAATCATCTGTCACCAGAATATACACTTCTCTGCCTGTCCTTGTGTGTTTATTCAGTCTACACTCAATCGAGGGCCCCATACATGAACTAGGAATGTACATCCATAGAAATCATATGTGACTCAAGCCTTATATGAAGAAGTTCAAGTATATTACACAAGACACAGTGCAAAATTATTCTTGTGATAGGCAACAGTGAACAAGTCCAAATCTAGATGTTGTTTTCTGCCAAGGATATAGAAAGGATATTAATTTTGACTGTTTCAATACTAAAAATCTATTTTAATTCACACTGAAAATAAGTGTGCTAATAGCTTTCTATTGTTATGTTTATACCATATGGCATAGCAGTAAAAGCAATACACATATAGATGGCAAACTGAAAGAGCAAATAACATTTAAACAATTTAGATGTTAGTACATGTTTACATACTTCTCTGTCCTTGAGCTTCATGGCCAGAACCAGCTGATGTCTGTGGTTTGCCAGTGCTTCTCTATAGCTGCCTTTAGAGAATAATGCAGAGCCCAAATTGCCATGAGCTCGGCATTCACCTGACTGGTCACCTGTGAACAAGAGCACATGTTGAACTGAATTATTTCCATGAATGCACCGTGGTTCTCATTTATGAAATATGTCCAGTCTGCTTGGATATGCAGAACACCAACATGAGTGTAAGAAGCAAGCCAACCTATTATACATGGTGCACATAATTAGTGTTTTATCTAAAAAGTGTAAATTTAATAAATGTATCAAAGAAACTAACCTATTTTTGAATAAATCTTCCTTTTCCATCCCTGTAAAATTTATTAACAGCATAATTATAAGCTCACCTAAAGTTTTGGTGACCTCCAGGTCTTGCTGCATGTATGCCATACTTTTCTCTTTGTTGTTTAGAGACCAGTAAGCAGAGCTCAGTGCTGAGAAGACAGATCCACGCAGTTTCAGTGAGCAGGTGCCAATCTTCAGAGCTGCCTCAAGAACCACAATTGAAGCCCCGTGAAAACCGTGACTTAGCAGCTCCTGGCCAATGACAGACACAACCACAAACGGACTCTTGTCCAACTTCATCTTTTGTAGTTGCTGGTAGGTGGGCTCTAGTGTGTCTGTGAGTAAGAAAATGTAAACATATGCAGGATATGAGGAACTAAGTAATAAGGGAATTATAGATGTCATTACTTTTAGGGGATGCACATTTGCTGTAGCTGTTTGCTGAGTCGTTATTTGATATTTCAATACTAACATTATTAGAAGACAGATCTCAAACATGAAACAAAGTGCATAAAGTGCTGTAATAACTAATACAATACCACTGCCACTGAGTGAATACTGGAAACTAAATGAATGTATAAATCTCACCATCCACACTTTTAGCAGCAGAGACTATAACATATCCAAAGTTCAGCAGCACAGTAAGCAATCACTGTCTCCCTGCTAATAGAGAGTCTTTTTCAAGTGATATAGTTGTGACATAGTCACAAAGACCTTCGCTTGGGTAACAGCAAAAATAACTTTGAGAAGATCAAATAAACATGTATGGATTTTCAGTACAAATGCATCCTGGTCTTACCTCGGAGTGGTGACTTCATGGCAGCCTCCACCATGCCGACCAGCAGTTGGAGACTCTTTGGGTCCTGGGCCAAGCCAGAGGAAAAAGCTGCCAGAGCATCGGCATGACGACCCAGGTACTGTAGGGCAACCCCCTGGCGAAAGTAGGCCTGTCAAAAAAAAAAAATCAATGATATTAAAAAATAATAATAATTAAGAAATATTTAATGTATTTATTATTTATAACAACACGGATACAACAAACATCTTCTGAAAGTAATGCAATGCTGGTTATTAACCAGAGCCAAGGCTAATTCTCAACACAGGTCCCTTGTAGGGCTTTAAGACTTTATTAGTCAGTGATCACAGTAGCTCATACATTACAACAAAAATTTTATGTCAATAAAATTATAAATTGTAATGGCAAAAAATAGTAAATATCAAATGGATATATCAGATACAAGAGGTAGTGTCAAAGAAATATAATGCTAATTTAAAAATGGTAGCTTTGACATAACAAGGTTATCTATTAGGTGAGGGAGAAAAGTGAGTTGACAGATGTGAAAATGAAATAAGAAATTGAAAACTACACACTCGAATTCCTTCTCTTCTGCATTTTTTATTGTGTTTTTCTTCAGATGTTATTGTAATCCAACATGACCATGAGCGATTGGAGAAAAGTTAAAAACTTCTCTGTGCTGTCACTGTCTGCACTGTCTTAGTCCGGCTTATTGAAACAAATGGAGTCAGAGGTCGCGCTTCATTTAATGCACAAACATCAGGGGGATGTGGTGGGCCTTATTTGATGTGGTGATTATTTGAATCACTTTGATTAACCCAGAGTAGGATTAAAGCCTTTAAACAGATTTATTACTCCAAAATCTGCAATGAGAGGTGCATGATGGTTAGAACTCACGCCTTGAAGCCAGGATAGAAGAATGTCTGTCCCCTTGTTTACAGCAAATCACTAATCACTTGCCTTCACACACAGCATAATATTTTGCATCAGTGGTAGCTATGACACAGTGATTAGATGGTAAGGCTGGGCCATACATTATTATTAGGCAGTAACTGCCTTCCCTATAGCTGAAGCCTAGAGAAGATTACAAAAGGAATGTCTCTCTGCCGAAACTATAAACACTGGTAGTGACAGAGAAAGGACATAAACAATAGTCTGAAATGAGCTAGTACAAATATTATGAAGTAGTCTCAGTTATGTCATCAATTTAGGATTGTCAAAAGTATAAAAATCAGATACTATGTGATACTAAAACTAGAATCTAGATACTCATTAGGGCCAGTATCAACAGAAGGACAGAAATGAACCTGTCTTGAATAGCTTTAGAATGATCTTCAGCTATATCAAAACAAGTATAAGATTATATAGATTATTATACGCCCATGGATCACTATGGTCCTACTACCTAGACAATTTAGGGTTTACACAGATATAAGGCCACATGGTAATATAAAAGAAAGAACTTCAATTTAATGTTGTGAATCACACTCTATTGCCTAAATAAATAATATTTTTAGTACCAACATAGTATCGGATTCTGTATTGAAAATCTGTATTACCCTGCCATATTGCATTGACACAGGCATAATTGACAATATTTTGAGGGTATATCAGACATGTTTATTTTCAAATTGTGAATGTGAAACCATGTGTACACAATTTAGAAATGTAGTTCACTGTGGAAAGGGTGTTTTCTGCTGTGTAGGTCTAACCTTTTTGAGTTTGTCTCTAACTACTTTATTCATGGTATAGTTAGGCTGTGTTTAGACCTGGTTTAATCCTGTTATTCATGGTATGATACTCAGCCAAACGTTTTAGTTGCTACCTAACAAGTAGCTTTTATTTAGATTAACACATTTTTAAGGCACTTTTTTCCAGAGTAATGAATCTTATGAATCTGTAGAGAAAGAAAATAAAATTTATAATTGAAGGCATTTCAGCTCACTAACTTGGGAAACATTTAGGAAGATATCATTAGCCAGACAACCATAATTATCATGTCAGACAAGTTGAAATCATAGTAAGGCAGTCATTATCTCAGCTTGACAATGCATAAGTGAATGAACAGAACAATCTGTGACGCCCCTTGGTGTGTGATCCTGCTCACATGTCCATCTCAGGTGCACCCATGACAGCTCACGCCACATTGGCCGATTAGCTCAGTGTTTGTGGCCCTGTCTACAGCTCACCACGGAGAACATCAGTTCAGACAAACACCAGCACCAGCAGCAGGTTGAAAAGAAATCCTGCAAGAAATACACTCAAAAACCACAGGGCAGGATTCTGTTCAATATCAAACAAAACAAAATAAAAACAAAAGTTAACTAAACAAACATAGAAACAACAGTTCCTCCTTGCCACTATGTTTGTTGAAAGGTGTCAACCATGTGGGCCTAACACTACTTGAACAAAGTATTTACTGAGCCATGATGACATGTTTTGATCAATTATGCTGAAACAAAATTAATGTCAAATCTAGCAATGACTGGCATTTAACCATGAGAAATATACAGCCACAACAAAAAGGTCATTATGTCCAACAAACCTACAAATGAACAGATGCTTCAATCAGTGCCGCAACTCACATTAATTGAGAGCAGATGGTAACACAAGTGGCACAAGGCGAGCAAGGGGGAGCACCACATGAACCCCAAGTAATAGAGATTGATGTTTTTAAAACAAAAGGATCTGCTCCTGTTTTAAAGCACACACAACAAGGCACACCACCTATTAATCTGACACATCATATCTTCACAATCAAGCATACTTATAGTGTAGCATTTATAATTTCATAAAATCTTTGTGAATACTTGAGTTGGAGAACAAAACGTTTTCTGACTGCCTGCCCTCAGTGAGGAACTATTGATTTTACACAACAACAGAGGGCTTCTACTCTGCTGGGTCACAGGTGAGAAATGGCAAGTTGCTAACTCAATAGACCCTCAGTAGGTAATAAAAGTGGCATACTGGGTGAGTGGTGAGCTGTAAATTTCAGCGAGTGAGATCATTATTTTAGAGCCCATAAGGCACGGCTGCACAAGTCATTAAAGCTATGATCTGTATTTTGAGGATGGCGCTGCTGTAGACATTTTATGGGTCTTATACCCGACTAAAGTGCTATCACACTCAGTGGATTCCACTAAGCCTTTGTATGGTATTACTCAAAGATAATTCAAACAAATTCAGACTGAATTTTCCTTTTAATTACTAATTACAAAAAAAGAAAAAAGATGCCAACTAATCTAAAAGAAAATGTAATTTGAGTTCAAAAGACGGAGTTATACCAAAGAAGAAACAAAAACATTTGACCCACAAAAATATAGACAGCATTATAGACAAACACTGTAATGTATAACTGTTCTGTCCACATGCCAGATGTTCCTTCATTCATCTTCATGAATATTTATCATAGTTTCACTGGGACACTACCTAAGTTGCAATAATTGAGTTGGAGTGGTCATGACCACAGTTTCCCTTGGGGACAATAAAGATGTTACAGGGCCAGCTGTGCTTCTGTCACTGGCAGATCAAATACTAATGTCTGATTTGTGTGGCAATTGAGACATCATAAGGTGTGCTTTCTTCTATGAGTGAAATACTTTTGTATGCTGTTTGATATCAGCCTCAAAGAGCACATTCTAAAAATTAATTTCAAATGAGCAATTTACATTTTAAATATATACAATTAATTAAATGAGATGAATTTGCATTGAAAAGTGGAGGTCAGTGTGAAGTAAGTAGGGGTTTACAATAAGTGAGAGCGTACAAAGGCTCAGAGGGTCTCCTCAGTGCATCACACCTGATCTGCCCTTGACGCGCATGTCCTCTTCCTGGACATTCATGCCTGTAACAAACTAAGGACACTTGATTTCACTGTAGTCCTGGATCTGGCCGGATAACTACATTGGACTGTCAGCTTGTTAACCTCAGTCCAGATGTACACAGATACAGAGCCCGGCTTTCTCTGTTACTACACTTCTGTCCCAGTTAACCTATTGCACACAGAGTGAATCCCGGAGTGACCAAAAGCAATTCCCTTTTTCTCTTTGGACTTGACTTTATCTGTACACCCGGGCAGCAGCCGCACTCTGTAACATTTGAACACACATTCGCTCATGCACCAATCTTTCTTTCTCCATGTAAACACTAATAAAATGCCACACACAAAAATAGTCACGAAAGCACAGGCTTCTATGACACTTTATAATTAAGCTATCACTCAGCCAGGCCTTACTGTATATGTGTGCAACATTACAACAGTGAAGATAAGTGAAACGGTGCTGTGTGAATGTTTGGGTTAAGACCATTTTTGCAACACTAATGTAAAAAAAAAGAAGTGCTATGGTTCAGCACTCCTGTCTAACCATTTAGGGGGTGGCAGCATTAATTAAAGGCAAAGAGAGAGAAAGACAAAGAGAGAAAGAGATAGAAAGAGAAACAGAGAGAGACCTAAGGGACAATACCATGCAAACACAGTTTCTACTTGGCAAATCAGGCCGAGGCAAGATCAAGTTCCTAATGATTCCTCATAATACTAATTAGAGTCACTGTTATAAACCCAACAGATCCCATTCAGGCTGTGATCATTCATACAACTGGAGCTACTACCCAATCACTCATTAATAATAATTAATTCCTACATGCATACTTCTACTTGCATTACAAGACAAATGATAATAATCCTGTATGTCTGTCTTTGCAGTAGAATCAGAGTTATATCTTAGTTGAAGCCTTTCCATTTCCTGCAGGTCCTCATTTTCCTTCTTACTGCAACAATGGTAGAGGGATTCAAAATTCAAAACAGAATTTGATCATTTCGAACATTGTTCTTCTAAGTATCAACAATAGCAAACACATGTTATATTGAGGAGATCAGGGAAGAGGGAGCACACTTTTGTGAGTAAACATGGGTGAACAGTAGTATGGTTGCCTGGCCAGCCAAGACTTCTCTCCCAGAATTCAGGTAGGCATAACAGACAGATTAACCAATTAGAGAAATGCAAGATCGGCATAATCAATGTAAAGTATAAAGTCTGTTACAGAAACAGGAGAAGTTATAGGTTTTGTTCTGAATCATAATGGACGATATTCCGAAGGATATTCAAAAGCACCATGGGACACATGGTACAGATAATCTCTGTAATTGGATCAGCCAAAAAACATCAGATAAATGATTTGTTGAGAGCATGGCCCAGACCGTCCACCATTCAAACAAAATAGTATGAGGGACTGGCTCACCATGCTAGAATATAAGCTCTGTGGAAGGAAGTATCAAACATCGAAGAAACATATTATGTATTTTATGTATTTTTTATATTTCTAATAATAGCAACTAGGCATCAATGTCAGTTTGGAATAAAAAACAAGTTTTACTATTGTATACTACAGTTACAACACCAGTCAGGTGTAATACATCTAACTTTACATGAGTCTGCTTCATGACTCCTAAAACTACAAATGCATTATTGTGACACTGTCTTAAAGGGTAAATAAATGTTCCCTGTTCTCTCGTTTGTTATATTCTCCTGTTCATGAGAATGCAACGCCACTTTAGGCCCAAATTAGATGAGACGCATCTTTATGTGCCAGCAAATCATGGCATTGTCTTCCAATTAGAATTCAATTTAGCGGAAGAAACACTAGGGGATGTGATTATAGGCTATATATGGAAGATGGCAGCATGGACAAAAATGGGAATAGCAAAGTGCTTTTTGTCTAGAGCCATGTGTAATATTCACTGTGTCTCCCTTATGTGCTGTTCTTTATTTTTTAATTTTTTTTATTTTTGTACATCCCTGCCTAGTCACAGTACTGCAGTAAATATACAGAGCAGAAACTGCACATATATATATATATATATATATATATATATATATATATATATATATATATATATATATATATATATATATATATATATATATATATATATATATATATATATATATATATATATATACACACACACACACACATACCATACATATACATGTTAATGTTAATGATTGATCTGGACACCATTGCCCTGATGAAGATGAAAATGGTAAAGATAAGCAGAAAGCGGAGGAATAATGACTTAGGGCCCGAGTTTATGTTGAACAAGGGAGAACTATTTTTTGGACATTATTGCAAGTTGCAGTAACAACTCTCGTGTTCTGTTTGCAACAGTAAACACATTAACAACATCCTCCAGCTCCGCTGCCATTAAAACTAATTTTCACATCTAAGTGCAATGAGTTTGCAGTATTCTTTAATGGCAAGGTTTGGGGCATTAAAATGCCATAAATTCCACAACACAAATAACACCCCTGCAACCACCTAGACACTTAGAGCTGACTCACTTTGCACCTGTAACTGGCAAAACTGTCCAAGAGATTGTCACCAGTCTAAGTTCATCTACATGTTGCCTCAATGTGTTACCCACTAGATTTCTAAAGTCTGTGCTTAACAGTTTGTTATCACCACTAGTTAAAAAGTTGTTTACCACCAGCTTATTAACTTTCTCCAAATGAACAACTCCTTTGATGTTTTCCAGTCAGGTTTTAGACCCCACCACAGCACTGAGACTGCTCTATGACAAATTACATCCACCTGAACACTGATGCAAGCAAAGTCCCAGTCAGTGCTGATCTTACAGGGACTAGAGGGGTGGGTGGGCATCTCTGGTACTGCACTAAACTGGTTCAAGTCCTATCTAGAAGACAGGAAGTACTTTTTGAAATTGGAAACTGTGTCTCAGATCACATGGGCCTGACCTGTGGGGTGCCCCAGCAGTCAATCCTGGGAGCCCTTTTCTCTTTTGGTCGATCCCTACATGCTCCTGTTAGGCCAATTAATAAGCAGCAATAAAGTGTCCTACGACAACTACACAGATGACCCTGAGATCTTTGTCTCAGGTTGCAGAGGCAGCAGTCTGAGCAGGGAGGCCCAGACTTCCCTTTCCACACACACTTCCTCCAGCTCTTTCAGGGATATCCCAAGGCGTTCCCAGGCCAGCCGAGAGACATAGTCCTTCCAGTGTGTCTTGGGGCTTCCTTCTGGTGGGGCATGCTGAAACACCTCCCCAGGGAGGTGATAAATTGAGAGCTTTGCCTTTCAACTCAGCTCCTTCTTCACAACAGTCTGATACAGCGACTGTATCCGTGCACTGATCCACCTGCTCCATTCGTCCCTCAGTTGTGAACAAGAACCCCATGAACTCCTCCACTTGAGACAGGGACTCTCCACCCACGCAGCAAGCCACATTTTTCCAGTCGAGATCCATGGCCTCGGATTTGGAGGAACTGATTTTCATCCCAGGCACTTCTCACTCGGCGTCAAACTCCCCAACCCATGCTGCAGATCCTGGCCCCTGACTGCGCCTAAAAATTCTGTCCATAAATACAATGAACAGAACTGGTGACAAAGGGCAGCACTGGTGGAGTCCAACACACCCTGTGAATGAGTCTGGTTTACTGCCAGCAATGTGAACACAGATTCTGCTCTGGTCATACAGGATCTGGACCCTGGACGTCATACTTCCAGAGCACCCCCCAAAGGATATGGGGCCATGTCCCTTGTGGTGCATTCTCCAGATCCACAATGCACATGTGGACTGGTTGGGCTAATTCCTATGAGCCCTTGAGCCAGTTCAGTGTTCCACATAAATCCGAGGTTCGACTATGAATCGGATTCTTCTCTGCAGTACCCTGGAATAGATCTTACCAGGAAGGCTGTAGCTGGAACAACCCTCTGATCCCCCTTCTTAAACAAAGGGACCATCACCACTACAGAAGCATGTCAGCCAAGACAGCTCTACAACATCCAGAGACTTAAGATACTTAACCTCTGGAGCCTTGCCACTGAGGAGCTTGCCAACCACCTCAGTGACTTCAGCTTGGGTGATGGACGAGTCCTCCTCTGAGACCTCAGTCTCTGCTTCCTCCTCAGAAGACATGACGTGGGGTTGAAGAGACACTTTAGATGTGTAGTGCAAAAACCTAGACATTTTGAGATATTTTCCTCTTGGGGTGTCATAATTCTTGCTTTGTGTTTTGTCTTCTAGGTGCATTTCCAAAGTACTCTACTTCCCTATCTGAAGTCAGTCCAACTCCGACAGAACATGTTGAATATATGAGGCTATTCAGAGCCTCAAAGCATTAAAGCACAATGTAGTACAGAAAACAACAAAAACAAACTACTCACACACACACACACACACACACACACACACACACACACACACACACACACACACACACACACACACAATAGATAGAGTCAAACATAATATTAATTGATTCAACTATTAATTGATTCAACTCAAGAGAAAACTTAAGGCTATTTATGCTTGTAAATCCATGGCCACAGACAAATATCTATATGGGCCAAGGAGGGATAAATAGTCATAAATCAGCTCTAATGATGAAAAATATGAGCAAATATTTCAAAGCAGTCCATTAGAAGATAAATCCCCAAGAATAAAGTAATTGAGGCCACCTATAATTACATCTAGGATTGTAGAAAAAAAATGAAACACAGATAGTAATCAATATTAAAACTAGTATTGATGTGCGCAAGTATCAATACTATGAATGGGCTTGCATTTCAGTCACATTTAGAGAGGGTAAGAATCTGGAGTTTTCTGTATAGGATTATTACATTAAAAATATGTTATGTTCAATGAGAACATAACATATTTTAACAAGTGTGTATTGTTTTATCATTGTATGTATTGTTTTATTATTATTGACCTTTAGTATTGAGCTTAGCATCCAAATCTAGTTTGAAATGTTATTCTCATGACACATATTTAACAACATTCATACATAGGATGCAGAAATATAGTGGAAATAATTACATAAAAGTATAGAAAAATGATTTGTCTTATTTTTCTCTATATAGGGCAAGGACAAGTTATAATTGCAGATTCTAGATGTTGGTAGAAGAGCATGTGACATTACCTTGATAAATGGTAGGTCAAAATATAGCCAAAGATGAAATATTGAGTTGATTGTATAAAATCCCCAAGAATAAAGTAATTGAGACCACCTATAATTACCTCTAGGATTGTAATTATAATCGCATTCTAAAAAAAATGGCAATGCATGGTATTCAAAAATGTTCCAGAAAAGGTCATCATTTAGGTTTTAGCATTTTTACTGTTGCAGACAGGTTTTGAGTGGTACAAAGGAACAAAAAAAAATGAAAGTAGTCCATGCGTTTCTCAGGCTTTCGTCACCCAAGGATCCTGAGGCAGTGCACATGTAACTGTCAGGTCAGTGTGATCCTGCAGGCTCAAAGTGAAATTGAAGGGTGTGTTCATGGTGTGAAGTAACAAGTTCTAGAGATACAGAGATATGCCACAATACAGGTATCCCAGGTACTCTCTTGCCATTCTTTCATCCTTTAACACAATAGTTGGTGACGGTCTGGACTGTTCAGTTCACAGAAACCTCAAGGTGAGAGGAAACTTTGGTTTTCAGTCTGGGCTGGTTCTTGCTGAAAGTGATCAGAAAAAGGGGAAATGTCCAGACAAATATTTGAAGCTGATTGGTTGAAGTGTCACACCTAATGAACAAGCTGAGAAATCAAACTTTTGTTAAATACAGCTGAGAGAAACGCACAGACGTCTTCTCGATCCATAAATGCTCAACGTGATCCCTCTGCACGTTTGTCAGCGATGCTAACAGACATACTTCACCCTATTTTTGTTTTGGTTTGTTTGGGCACTTCACCTTTGGCTTCTGCCCAAACCACAATGCTGCTTTGTGATTGGTCCGAACCATTGGCAGCTCAGGCCCATTCGCAACAGCCAGAGACTGGCCAGATGGATTTTTGTGAGTTTGTGAACTCACAAAAATTGCGAGATTTCATCTTGCTGGCCAGGTTAAGTGAACACAGTCTATTTTCACTGTTAAACAGGCCGATCTTACAGTCTCTAAGTAAAGTAAAAGCTAATTGTTACATAATTATTCTGAAATGCTAATCTAATCCAACTTTATTTATAGACCACTAAAAACAAAAAATGCAAATGATGATCATTCCTTGCCTATAGGCTAATAACAAAAAAGGCACCTGTCACTGTTCACTCACCTTCTTTCGGGGCTGCCATTTCATCATATTTAAATGACAGGTGAGGTTTATCTGAAAATTGTGAGTGAACAGCCTCAAAGTGCTAATCCTGCATAAGGCGTAGCTGGAGGTATCCGTGGCAACAGCAAATGCATCTCAAGTCCGAGCTGCAAGCCTCTGAAGACAAAACTTGTAATACAGTAGAACAGGGAGAAAGCATCCTTGATATATCCCAAAAGCTGAATTTCTCCTCTTAGTTATACTTCAAAGACGTGGAGGCCAGGGAGAAAGATGCATGTTATGCGTTTAATGGGACATCTCTTCACTGCTAGTCCAAAGGTATCGTCTCTGTGCTGCGGCTGCTGCCTGCTCCTATGAGCCCCAACACACAACAGTACTCTAAACCTCCAGATCCAGTCTCCCCTCCCATTCTCTCTCTCTCTCTCTCACACATGCGCACATGCACACGCGCCCGTGCAGACACACACACACTCACACAGCTTAAACATCAGTTAACACTAGCACTTCAAATTTAGATTTCTGCAGTTCACAGACTGGCGTTTTATCTTAATTTGACTAATACACACTAAAAGTACAGTATGTAACTTTTCTGGGGGAGGATCTACCACCTGCTTGTCTCAATGGACATGTTATGTCTGTGGCGCTATTATGCCTAGAGACAGATCAGATCAGTGGAGAGGCAAACCTTTTCGAATTACTCTTTATTGGAAGGCTGTCTACATGTGTTTGAAAGGAATCTGTTTTACTTAAAAGTGAGTAGTAGTTAAGCACCAATACAGCAAATAATGGAAATATTGAATTGAATTGAAAACAAAAGCTTAGTGGTACCCAACTCTCCTGAGTGCATCTCAGTGTCAGGAGGAAACCAGAGCTCTTTGAAACTGGAGCTGCTGTATTATAGGGGATCACAGGAGCCTGTGAGCCTCCAGAAAACTATAGACACAGAGAAGGATCGCATGCAAAGTAAAGTGAATTTGAATTATATTTTATATCAATAAATGGGAGCTTCTCTTTCACACAATGCATCTAATTTGACACCAGCCTATTATAAAATTAAAATTCACAATAATTAACAATATTTAATATTTCTGTCTTATTGAGTGTTCATACAAAAAACATATTATTATTATTATTATTATTATTATTATTAATAATAATAATAATAATAATAATAATAATAATAATAATAATAATAATAATAATAATAATAATAATAATAATAATAATAATAATAATAATAATAATAATAATAATGCATTAGTCTTATATAGCACTTTTCCAGATGATCAAAGCCACTACACAAGTATTATGTCACTCCATACAGGTGTTAAGTTACTATTGTAGCCACAGCTGTCCTGGGGTAAATTGGAAGTGAGGCTGAAAATCTGTGAGACAACAACAGTATACTAAAGCACAAGCCACTGATATTCCGAGTGGTATCCCACCCCAATATTAACCAGGCCCAACCCTGCTTGGCAGGGGCATTCTCAAGGTGGTATTGCCACATACATACAGTAAATGGGAGCACAGGCAGATAACAAAATCCAAGGCAGCATCTATACAGGTATAATTATTAAGCCAATTAGTCTTTCTTTCAGAAAACATTTTAGTTGCAGTCTGATAAGGTACGAAAAACTGTGTGAATAAAAGACAGTGAGAGTAAACTCTAATGAAAGGTGCACCATTAAAGAAGAGATAGTGTGTTATTATTAGTGTCTGGAGCCAAAATGTGGTCTGGAGAATTCTGTAACAATATGTCCATGTAATAAAAACCACGAGTCTATCACAACAAGTTATCAGCTTTTAGTCTGAAATGTAATGCCTGAGGTCTAACAGAGCATGAAGAAGAACAATCAAGAAGAACTCAAGTATAATACAAGCTTTCATATTCAGCTGCATGTCTACAAAGAAGGCACAGCAAAAATGTTTAGCTTTTTTTTAAAAAACAAAATTAAATATAACATAGTAGTTATCCAATTTACCGTTTTAAAGTAAAGTATAGATACTACATGTGCATGGAAATAGTTAACAACACCATTGTCAGTTATCCATCATTTTGCAGACATATAAAACACTTCAGCCATTTCTGTGATAGTACTATTAAAGATAAATGAGCCTTTTGCTGTGATGCTTGGACTTGGAACCAAGTGCACCCTGAAGATCAAGCAGTGTCACGATGATGTAATGCAGCTGTAACATTCAGGTAAACGCAGAGACAGACTGTTCTTTAAGACCTTTACTTAATGCTCCTATCCTGATCAAACACAACTTACAGGAGTTCTATGACATTACATGTGACATGGCGTCATATTGAATATACCTACAGCTTGATACAGAATATACACACCTTAATTAGCGACTTGTTGCAGTAATGAGAATAATAAACTGGAATGAATGTGGAGAGATTGCTGTGTGGTTGGAGTTGCGTAATATATCAGACTGACAATGTAAAGTATATACACTTGATTGCATGCAAAAATCAGATTAACAACACTTGCAACACAGCAATGTTGCAGTGAAACTAAATCACTATATTTTAAATGCAAGCTGAATGTTTCTGAGATTCTCTTCATAACTGAATGTCACTCCATACACAAAGTTAGTGAGATATAACTCTTAAAAATACACCATAATAGCAGTTCAGTGACCTAAACCTTGAGCTTCAACTTGGCTTCAGTGTTTTGCGATGGCTGTCACTAAGCCCTGACCCTAATCCTGAAGAAAATGTGTACATAGATCTGCAAATGGATTAGTCTATGAAATGGGTCAAAAAGTTTTAATAATTATTACTATTATTTAAAATGCAGTATAATTTTCAATCAAAGGGGCATGGTGTTTGTGAAGTTTTGCTCACTGAACTTGCAGGACTACATGCCTGTAAAACTGGAGATAGATGCTAGACACCCACTGTGTTGAGTCCAACATCAAAGACAGGGAGATCTAGAGAGTTGAGGTTTGCACTTAACTTTACTATTCTCTCACATTATGCAGTTCAGTCCAGGTCTCCAAGTCATGTCTTAATGTTACTCTTCTATGCAAGTGCAAATGGGCATGCCATTGAGGGGAAAAGTGCACTGGGCTAAGCCCACAAATGGGGCAGGGGCTGGTGTTTAGCAATAATGCTAAGTGTATAGCAGTCGGCTTCAGTACAAAGCTGCAGCATTCTTTTCGTTTTCAGTTACCTGAATTATACTTAAAAATCATAAGGCTGATCTCAGCAATTCACAAAAAGACATTTAGTAATTCCAAGTTTGTGTAGCATTTATTTCACTTGTCGGTGTTTCTATGCCGCATTTTAACATCTCTCTTTATGTATCTTGCACAGATTTTTAAGTAATTTTTTATCAATATGCAGCATGATAATCTCTGTGTTAAAGTTTATCACTACAACCAGAAAAGGCATAATCATTTAAAATGATGCATAGAGCCCAACACTATATGTGTGGGCATTTATGATGAGACAGTCCTATCTGTTTGACCAGGCCTGCTGATCTGAAATCAGAGGCAGAGTGTTCTCACAGTGCATCAATAATGCAGCAGATCTTCTAGCGTATGTGTGTATTATTTGTTTAGGCTCATGGCTGGTGCCAAGCTCATTGGTTTTTCATGACAACATTAAATTGCATATTTACAACCTGAGAGAAGAAGCAGACAAAGAAAGCAACTTTTTACAGCAACAATTTACACAGCGTTTCGACAACAATGCACCTTAAATTTAATTTCTATTTGTGCGTATGTGTGAGGACTATAACCCCTGGATTATAGCCACAACATGTAAAGCAATTTTGATCAACCACTTCACCTTGCCAACATGGTCACTTAACACACACTTTGGCAGTGATTAATGTGGTTTCATGCTGGTGTCTGTTCACTAGACTGGAAACATAGCTTTACTCTATGTAACTATAACAGTTCAGCTAAATAACTTGCATAGCTTTAATGACTTTGTTATAATTAAACACTTGCAAAATGATGTCAACGTAATTATACAGTGATGTTGTTGTTAGTGTGGAGCAGCATGAGCCAACGTGTTTAACCGAAGTATGCCAGTCTGTACACACAATTGCTTTTGCAAGCAAGTAACCTAGCCATAATTGGCTAAATTCTTTAATCAAATTATAAAAAATACAGAACAAAATTACATATTTTGAACAACACTGAATTTTGTAACTAAATAGATAGTCTAGGTTTATGTATATGTTATGCTGTTACTATGCCGTCACTGTCTAGATGTGAAATATTCAGGTCAGATCAGTGGCATTATGTCACAAAGTTCTCATTTTTACATCCTAACATTGTGTGAACTGTGTGAGCTTCCACATTGACACAGGTGGTGATTCACTGGACTCCTTTATTCCACTATATTGGGGTAATGAGGCTGGCAGGCAGTTCCACCCTCCCACGAGACACATGTGAAGGTCATATTTAGCTTACTCACTAACACTGAAAATAATGGGAGCTTTGAGCCCCCCCTGATAAGGAGGTGCTGATAACAGGTTTGACAGTTTCACGCCGTTTTCATTGTTATACAAGATTTAACAGCAGATTGAATACGGAGTGTTTGATTTTTGAAATATATGTGAGAATGTATCCTATGATCTAAGAGAAATGTTGTTTTGTATTCACTGAAAAACACTCAGTTATGTGACACTTAATAATGTATGACAGATTACCAATTTACATGCGTGTTGACTGTGTAGTTATATAGTGATCTTTTTATTGATCTCCTAACAGCAAACTGTTGTAAACTGGCCCAAAAATATGGCTATTTTAGTAACTGTTACATCACATGGTTAAGTGTATTGATTTGACAATGTTTAAATCAAGGCTCAAAACGGTTCTGTTTAGCTGTGCATATGACTGAAAGTTTATTCTGCGCTCTTCTCTTTTAATCTTAATTTTATGATGAATATTTATGTTTTGATTAATTGTATTGTGATTTTTTTCTTACTCTGAAAATCACTTTGAATTACTTTGTGTACGAATTGTGCTATACAAATAAACTTGCCTTGACTAAAATAACTACTTAATGCTACTACCTCATTGTAACAAATTACTAAATATTACTGTATCTCAGCCTAGCAGCTATGTTTATAAAATGTTCAGTTTATTAGACAGTGGCTCAGAGATTAAAGTGTTCATCCACCGACTTATAGGCTGTCGGTCAAACACTGTTCAGACCAGTGATACTGTTGTTGTTTCCTTAAGTAAGATAAGTCAACCACCTTGCCTATAGTGTGGTCTATAGTGTAGTGTGTATAATGTGGTGTGTGAGTGAATGCTTAGTGGTCAACCACAATTGGTAGTGAAATTTCTTTATCTGATAGCCATGACATAAAAAGTAGTCAGTCAATGATAATTAGATTTACACTAATACTCAATTTAAATTGTATCCCCTTAGTTTGACATCGGATACAATAGAAGACTAACTTAAAAGCTACTCAATGCTTCCAACCTAAACCAATGACTTGTGACGCATAACCTCACAGCCTGTTTTAGCAAAGACACTCCCAGCCATTCACTCTTTCATTATCTTCCAGTGCTGTGTTCATTTCCTTTTCTCTGCAGTTCTCTCCCTTCAGACAGCTCCGACACTCAAATGCGAGCACAAGAGACAGATGCATGAGGAGGATACAGAAGGGGTGAAGAAAACCTAGCAGTGCAGTCAGGATAGGTCCTGAGAAAGCAATGTCTTAATGATACTGTAGCGTAGAAGAAAACTGGCTGAGAAATGACTGCATATGTATCATTGAATGCGAATTAATACTATTGAAATTATTAGAGCCTCAGATACATCAGAAGATAGATCTTAAAATGG
Organism: Periophthalmus magnuspinnatus; assembly: GCF_009829125.3. NCBI lineage: Eukaryota > Metazoa > Chordata > Actinopteri > Gobiiformes > Gobiidae > Periophthalmus > Periophthalmus magnuspinnatus. The sequence goes on from NC_047148.1 coordinate 17,401,300, forward strand.
TATGCAAAATAGCAAGTTAAATGATTGGTGTATTATTACCAAATATTGACAAAAAAGCAAAATATGAAAGCAGTCTTGAGTCTTATACTGGGTACCCCTGGAAGCCAAAATTGCTTTGGTGGATTATGTGAAAGTTTTGTTATTTCATTGCACATGTGATGAGGATTTGTGGAATCAGTGAAACAAAACAAAATTGAACTAAACTTGTATTTAGCACATATCTTTCTGATGACTAGTAACTCTCTCAATATGTCTGAGCTGCCCTCTAGTGGGTGACTATGTAGCAGCACTGTATTTTTCCAACGTCCCCATCAATGTTATTTATTTCTCTTTTTCTTAATAATAAACTACAATTGCCTCACAAAGCTTCCCTGAAAAGTCTGAAAATTGAACAGTGAATCAACTATAGACAATGACTGGGCAAAATCGTAATTTACTGGGTGATAACATACAATATTGAGATATCAAAAATGTCAAAATTGTTTTCATTTGAATGTCATTAATAATATAACATCTCAAACTCCAGTGATAAGTGATGTTTATGTGCTTTTGTGGGTAATTTTCCAGTCCATTCGCTATCATCTGATATTTAAACCTCAAAAACCTGTGGGATTGACTAAATATGGCCCTGAAAAATATTGAGAACATTATTTCTGGCAATATCACCCACCTCTAGTTGAAATTATGTGTATTTATTTGTGTAAGTCTAAGTGATTTTTTTTTGTGTGCATGTCTGTGAATTATAAAAGCGTCCACAAAATGTACCCTATTCCCCCACTTTCCTCACATGGTCACATAGTCCTCTTAAACTCCGGATTAACCTACTGGCCCAGGCTGAGGCCACCACTCTGAATACAGCATCTGCATAACCTCATGTAAACTCATATAAAGGAGCAGCTCAAACACATCTGTGGGGGCATGTGTGCTGGCTGGGCCCGGCAGGCTGACGTTAGTCTTGTGGATGTATGTGGATAATATCTGAGCAGAACAGGGTTAGAGTTTCTTAATGACAGGGGACATTTGAAAACCGGGGCAGATTCTGTGTCCTTCAGTGTAAACAGGCGGGCTGCCATCAGTTTGGTCTCTCCTTTAATCAAAATCAGACCTATCTGGAGATCTTCACTGATAATGTCCATACATGTCCTTAGTTTATACAGTAATCAAAGGTTTGCTAATAACAGGATAACATACCCATAACATTCACTAGTTACACCACTAACTTATCACTTGAGGTCAAAATACACAGACACATTTTTTTAAGATTAGGATTACCAATGTGTTAAAGGTACAATAGGTAACTTCCTTGAGGTAGCAGTGGCTCCATGGAGATAGATAAGTCTCCATGGAGACAAGCACGTGAAGGCCCTCCACTAGGCCAAATAAAAGTTTGTGGAGATGCAAGCCTGTTCATAGTAAAAATCTTGTTTTTCAGTGCAATAAATACAATCAAAATGAAAAAGCATCATTTTTGTTTATTTTTTTGGCAATTAAATGGTTTACAGAAAACTGTATATGATGCTAACCAGAGAGAGCAGCAATGTAAAGCAGGCATTCATTTAATTTAATTTGAAGCCCAAATGTATAAACGAATGAGAAATAAAAAAATGTAAAAAACTTCTGCATTTTATTTCTTTTTTATTGACAAAAACAATGAACCGATATTTTCTCAGAGCTTTGGAATGTGTCAACAGAAAATGCCCCCCTGTTCCCATGACCAAACTGCATTGACTTAGTGGGATGCAGACTGCGCCTCTTGGGCCAACAGAGCAGTCGGCGGTAGTAGCAATGGGCCAAACAGAAAGCAAAAGGGGAGTGAAAGCAAAGCAGCGCTAAGTGAAAAGCAGAAAAAGTCCACTCAAGCAGAAGTAACTGTTACTCTGTTGCTCACACACACAGACTCTTGAAGTAGTTCATTAGAAGTGAGCCCAATGCAATGATACGCCACACACACGCAAACACACACACAGAGGAATGCTGCTTCTGGTATTGTCTTCAAGAGCAAAACTCCGGCCAAGGCTAGCTGTGCTTTGAAAAACAAAATAACAGCCATGCACTCACACACTCCCGGGCAGCCCTTCCGTCCATTCTCCTCCACAGAGAGAGGAAGTACAGAGGGACAAGCACGGCCCCAGTCACCCAGCCAGACCAGGCCCAAATTCTGTTTCCCCTCAGAATTACTTTAAACACCCCACTCAATCGCTCTCTTTCTACAGAACAGCTAGAACTGTTGCTACCCAACCAAGCCCAATTTGAGTGGTCACAATTAGCAATTTACGAAGACAACATTTATTTAAGAACCATACAATTATGTAAACATTGTATTGTGTTGTCTGCAAACAGCAAAATATCCTTATGATCTAATTTTATCATGTGTAAAAATGCTATCCATGTAGTTCTCTAGCTCAGGATCATCTACAAACAGGTTTTGAAATGTTAATGTTCATTTTTTAGTCTGCTCTCACATTTAAATGCTCTTGGAGGTGATTAAAATGTGAACTTTGAACAGAATCCTACGATGGAAATATAATCACAATCCTACAAGTGTTTTACATAGTCTGTGTTTTTCCTCAGAACATGCTCAGTTATATAAAGCCATAACAAAGAATGTGACAGGATTGTAACAGGAAAGGAGGAAAAAAACAACTTCCTTCACTTTTTACTCTATTTTCTGCTGTGTGACATAGGTCATGTTTTACCAAGAGTCGCACACCTGGTTCTGAGCGTGTCGACCCTTTCATGAACTTTGATCAGTGCAAGGGGAAATTAAGGCTTTCACGGATCATACTTACAATTTAACTGCTATATTACTTAATACACTTATACTGAAATACAGAAAAGCCCAGTCTTCTCACCTACTTCCATTAGTTGCATCTCTTTCATTACGCTGTCATTTAGAGTGACCAGGGTTGGGAATAATGCTGCATAATGGGTATAACAGCATTAGTAACGGCATTATTTTTACCAGTAACAAATAATCTAACTAAAAGCTTTTTCCTCTGCCGTTATAGTTACTGTTTGTTATTTTACTGTGAGTCTCAGCAGCAATGACAGATCAGACTCAGCTCCCTCATCTCATTCAGAGGAGCTGCAAAATTTTTCCTTTGTTTTGAGAAGTAAATAAGGCCGGGACAAAGGATTAGAGACAATGACTGGCTAAAATAGAGATTGGCTGTAAAGGTGACCAATCAGAAGTCAAATACTCAATGTTTTCAGCGCACATGAGGAAATATGCAGATTTTTGTGGATTTTATGGATGCACATCGTTATTTGATGGCTTTTTTTGTGATGGGAGTACAAACTAACAACTACAGTGGGAGTGACAAGTCCATTTGGAGTTTGCAGATCGCTAAAAAAAGCTCTGTCATGTGGCGTGCACATGTTTGTAATGTTGTGATATCAGTGCGTTTAGTAAATGCTCTGTTTGGCCACAGTCTGCTGCTAAAAGGGGACAGTAGTTTGCTCTGTGTTGTTGTGACTGTACAGCTGCCTGTTTCAGCGCTTTTGATCTGTAGCTTACAACGCTGGCTCTGGGTTCGTTTGGTCATTTGCAGGCCAAGTAAGGCTGATTATAAGTTGTTTTTACTGCTGGGGTGTATTTTTGAGGATTTTTTTGTTAGCAATTTAATAGTTACTTTATCTGGTAATTAGTTACTTCCATCACACAGTTACGCAGTTACTAACACAATTACTTTGAGGGAAAAGTAACTGGTAACTATGATTAATTACTTTTTTTGAAGGATCTTGCCCAACACTGGGAGTGACACAAGGTTAGATGGAGTCCTGCCTCTTACCTTTGGCCATTTGGGGTTGATGAGTCGTGCCTTGATCGCATCGTCCAGGGCAGTGCTGTACTGGCCAAGGCGGAGGTAGGCAGCGGAGCGGTTACTGTATAAGATGCAGTTTTGGGGGTCCGCGGAGAGGGCCTCGCTGTACAAATGAACAGCCAACGCATACTCCCCCTGTTGACAAGCCTGGTTACTGCGGCGGACTCTCTCAAGGAATTCAGCTTTATTTAGGCCAAGACCAGGTGACAACTGGGTATCAGGTTTTTTAACTGCAGAGGACGTAGGCATAGGGGAGGAAGAGGAGGAAGAGGGCGAAGACTGGGCACTACGGGTCTTATTGTTGGAGCGGGAGCCAAAAAAAGAGAACTGTGGGGGAAAAAAGAACAAAAATTAGGGTGACATGTGGAATAATATTATAACAAAGCAATTGCTATGTTTATGATCCCTAAAAACTTAAAAACAGATCATTATGTGATTTCTGAAGTTTATTAAAATGTTGACAGTTTATATGTGTAATCTGTTGACTCTCAGGCACACTCAGGAAAAAATATACCAGAAATGGGCAAACTAATGTGGCAAAGACAAAAATGAAAGAAATGTTAGACTGGGTTAAGGCTAGGTTAGGGTTAGAGACTTAGTTTTAAATTTCAATGTACTTTGTCTTCCAAATATCGGCTATTTTTGATGGTCAGATTTGTTTTATACATGTAAACACACACCAATAATCAGATCTAGTTATTGTGTTATCTGATTATTCTAGTTATCTGATTTTTACTAACTGTGTAAATAAACTGTGTCTGTGTAAACGCATTGTACTGTGATTAAATTTTACCCAATCAGCATCATACTTTGTATTTCGGCTATTTCAGTAAGTTATTATTAGTATAACAGTACAGTGAATATTTTATTACTACTGTGTCCTAAATTCCACAGAGAGATCAAGAAGGATAAAGCCAAAATTGAGCGAAAGTCTGTTCCTCTCATTGGTTTCCGTCACACCCGCACAAACTGCACACTGAGGTTAGCTCTTTGCAGCGGCGTTCCCCTCCCAGATCTGGTGTTTCCAAATTTGTCTTTTCACCAGAGCACACACCAAGGCCTTCATTATCTCTCATTATTGCCTCTTTCTTTCTCCCTCACACACAATGTTTTTTATACATTATAACAATGGCAATGGGAGAGCTTAAAGTGCAACACATGATGGCTGCCATATTATTTAAGTAATAAAATTAACAATCCTATGGAAATCAAAATATCTGATCCAAAAAAAAAAAATAAAATCTTGGTTTGTTTTGTGTTTTTACCATGTTGTTCAATACACTACAACAGTTATTTGCACAAAGAGGGCAGTGCATCAGCAATCTTAAAATATGAACAGACAGATTAGCTGAAAAAACTATTTTCTCTGTTAGGTATATTTTATAATCGTTGGGTGCAATAATAGTGATTAATCAATTAATTTGATTAATTGTAACCACATAGTGTGTTATTTAGAGGTGTATTCATTGATATGACATAAACCTCTGTGGTATCAACATTGCTATAATAAAGCATAAATATATATGTCACACTTGACTTGATTATTCTAAAAACTGTTTCAGTACATGAAATGTTTCTGTGTAGAAACATTTTGGTTTCCAGAATCTGTGAACATAATCCACAGATCAAAGTCCATAAAATGAACGTTGTCGTATAATTTCACATTGCAAGTTGTTAAATCTGCATGCTTAAACACATGCAGCATTGTGATTGTTTCCCAACATATTTTCTAATATTGCTGTACAACCTAATGTGGGTTGTGGGAATCAATACTATATATAACTAATTGTGACAAAATTTGTTTTATACCGAGGAGATCTAAAATTGTCCAGGTATAAATGTGATGCTATGGTAGTCTCATAAGTTATAAGGTCTAATAATAGATCTATATGTTTAAATGAGAAAGCTGGCATCTGTGGTCTATTATTGCTCATTGTCATATTGGTGCCATCTTAAGCTAAGCAGCACCTTATTGACACAAAGCACGTCTGACAGAGGTGGACACTTGGATGAGCAGACAGCTCAAACTCACTCAGTGAGATGCTGCCTCTGCTCTGACAGCCCCTTATCAGGAGTGTCATGGTCATGACGTATGAACTGACTAACGCACAGCGACTGAAGGGTCATACAATGGGACCAGATCTGTATGGTGGAAAAACAAGAACAAAGCATCCATGTACACCCTGTCAAACACAGACACACTGAATCACAGTCTCTTTGTGGTCTGGGTCTAAGCAAAAAAAACCCAAACAAAAATACTAAACTCACAAATCCCTATGGAACTGAACCTAGTAGTAGCCTATTAAAGCTTAAATGCTCCATTGAACAAAGGCAGGTTGTTACTATGTCTACAATAGAGAAGTGTCTCTCTGCACTTGTGGTGATAAAGATAAGACCCTTCTAGTTTTGGGGTAAATGCTCTTTCTCTTGAGCCAAAATCATTATCTGACTGACCTTTCATTAGCGACATTGACTCTTGGGTAAAGTCACTTTTCTTATTCTTTGGACAATCTGTTAGTCTCAGCTGTGAACCTTAGCTTTTCTTTTGAGTAGAACCTGGCACAAACTTAAAGCATCCAAGTTACTCCAAGTGTCCACCAGATGACATTGTTGTCCGACTAAAGGTCCAAAAAGGAAAGTTATCATGAAAGATAACGACGCAAAGTCAATAGGAAGAAAGACAAACTAAATTGGAATAAACTGCTGAAAGTGGCAGCCAAAGTGTTTAGGGAACAAAGAAAGTGAGCGTATTAATGGCTTATGGTGCATAGTTTACCATATTGTTAAACAAAACAACAAAGTAAAGCTTTTGGTGCCCATTTACCTTTTCTTTCTTAGTTCTTGGCTTCTCCATCGTTAACTCCGGTGACGGCTGCTCCAAACTTTCATCCCATACCAACAGTGAAGGAGGGCCGGAAAACACTGAGCCACGGACACGGGACAATCCCTCACTGCTGGCAACAACAACACTTCTGCGGTGGGGCAATTATGTTTGGGCTAATTATCAAAGCTGCTCAATTTTCCTTGCGTAAAGTTGGTCCGATTTAAGTGCGCCATGTTCCCAGTAGCGGAATGTTGGTCCGATGAGAGGCGGGGATCCGGTCCTCAGCTCCAGTCCACAGCTCCAGTCTGCAAGCTCCAGTCTGCAGCAGAGGTTCAATTACTCCTCCTCATGACATCACAGGAGGAGTAGAGTTACCTGCGCGCTTTTATTACATCAAGTGATAGTCAAGACTGAAGAATGGGCTTTACCACTCTACTCATGTTGTATCCAACTTTATTATGAACATTTTTAAATAATAAAAAAGGAATGGAAAGAATCATACATTATCAGGATATCACATAAGTTTAGAGGTTATAACAACACAGTAATAATAGCTATATTTATTTACATCTATTTACATTATTTTGGAGTACAAATGGCAGTACAAGGTTGTGCATGACATCTATTAAGATCTTAACTAATTACAAAGGTTGACAAATGAACAGACATGGCATGGGTGTTGTAACAGCACAGTATTGAAGTTATTTTAAATCCCGGATAAGCATTTCTGAAAACAGGGTTAGTATTTTATAGCTTACCAAAAGTCCGACTGTCAGGATAAACAGTTCAGTGCACTGCAACCAAGTCAATTATTCTGAAGTCACGAGATGGAGTTAAAAAGGGAAGACGCCCAGGATACTTCACGTGAGTATTTTAGTTTGCAGATTCTTTTGCATCCATCTCACAGCTAAGCTTTCATTCTGGTTTCTTTCTGTTAGTTTCCTTGGTGTGATGTCTTCTGCGTTTGTGGATCTGTGGCAGCACCATTCTGAGGCACAGTCTGTGAAGCCTGGTGGATCTGCCTTTAGTGGCCCTCTTCAGGGTTGGTCTCCTGACATGTAGTCTCATCGCCTGTAGATGGCGCTGCTCTTTCACATCTGCACTGCTGGTGGCCTCCTGAGAGAGTTGTGTACCAACCACTACCACTTTGCAGCTGTTAGACCAAGGGACAGACACAGAAATTAGAGGATGTGTGACTGGAGCTGTGCCATGTAATTATATCAGAGAGTGTGCATAAAAAGTCCACTTACATTTGTCCCGCTGTACAGTCTTGTAACACAAAGCAGGACTGAGAGACATGGTCCAACAGAAGCGTCTGCACTTCAGTCAGGGCCGGGTGGGCTGCCAAACTCTGGAACAATCTGCAGGGACAACAATAACAATAACTCTAAAGTCTAAATGATTGTCATAGTCACACGAGCACATCAACAACATGCATGAGAAGGCAGTCCATGCAGTGTCACTCCTCGGGTATCATAGTGGAATCTAAATACATCTGTGTAAGCACTGCCACTGTGCCTTATGTAACTAAAGTGAATGTGTGGCCTAGTTCTGAATTACAAACCATCACATCATGTCTGTACACACACACATCCACTCCAATCAGCCATAAGGTCACTGCAACTAAATATTTACACTAGAGTTGAACTTATCTCTTTAAAACTAGAATTAGTCTTTTACCTATTGGTGCAATTACAGTGGTACATTGTCCTTGGTTCATTGTTGTGAAAGCCATATTTCCTTTGCAGAGGAAGGATCCTGTTCCCGCATTCATCAAGATACTTATAGATAGCACACGCCTGGTGCCTCTCTGGAAGATAAAAATACAAAGACGTGTTCAGTGCGGCCACATCACACATTAAATTTGATACAAGAAACAGATCTCTACATTATTGATTACCTGTAATATAAGTATCCGGCAGTGGGAGAGACTGGTTAGGCGCTCCAGTGGGTAGTACAGTGGTGGTCCTCACTGATGTGTCTGTGCTTGTTGGTGTGATGGATACAGTCAGTGTTACATGTGTGGTACCAGAAGACTCTAACATGGTAGAGTAAAGTGGTTGTGTGATGTTTTGGACAGGAGTGGCCGTGACAGTCGTGTTGAGGCTAGTGCCATTCATATCTTCTGTTGTGTCTGTCACATACAAGGTGGGAGAATGAACCTCTGCATAAAGAGCCATTTTGGTCTCTTTGCACCTACACAATAAGAAAAATCCAATCAAAAAGTTAATTTCAGAAATATAATACTATGGATTGCCATCACACACAGTGAAAATGAACTTACATCCCAAACCAGTTTCTCTCTGCACATTGCAGTCTATATGAGAACTCGAAGCAGTGCATCTTGAGAAGATTGAAGAAAGTATAACCAACCACATTAGAAATGCTGTCCTGGGCTTCCTTTAGACAACTGCGAAACCTATAAGATAATTTGAACACCTTGAGAAATGGGTTAAAATAATACAGAAATTGTATTTTTATTGATTATACCTGTTGTCACAGTCACAATGAGACATGGTGAAGATATTGCTGTTGAAGACTCCAAACTTGGAGTGAAAGGACAGAATGGTGTCTTGGCATTGGTCATGTTCACGGCAACATTTGTCTGTTTCTGAAAATACCCCTACATATATAGGATAATATTTAATTTAGGGATATGTTATGAAACTGTAAAAAAAAATAAAAATACATTTACAAAAATATTGTAAAACAAACTACATATCTTACCCAAATCTGAATAGGATGGTGCCTTGTTCCCAGAGCCACACCACAGTGTTCCTGGCACAATGAAGCCACGCTTGACGCGCGGTTTAGACTTGGCCCCTGACACAGCATCTTGACGGACGCTTCTCACCAGCCTCCCCCTGAAACTGCGCTCCTCATGGGAAGCGTGTGGCAGAGAATCCAGAGAGGTACAGTGCTCTTCCTCATAAAACAAACTGTCAAAACTCACGTCTAGTTGGTGTGAAAATGCCTGCTTATTCTCCTGACACAAAGTAGTGTACTTTTGGATGATTGCGTCGTTGTCGCTGAAGGAGCAGCTCGACATTGTACCTGCTGATGACCAGATGCTGTGATAGAGCCGCACAGACGAGTCGCCCCGCAGGAAACTGTAGTGCACTTCACCGTTTGACAAAACTTTAGTCCATGTGCAAAGGATGGATGCACCTGTTAAGCTGACTGTGAGGAGTGTCAAAGCGACCACAGGATAGACGTGCATCATGGTGCGCGCGGTTGGAAAAGACAAAAGAGGATGTCCTTTTAAAATCCCTGTGTCTGCGGGGAAGACTGACAGAAAAAGGCAGATACCAAGTTGAGTTTGGTTTAAATAATAAACAAAAAGGGGGTGTGTGTTCCGGTCTGCAGATAAGATGGTTGTCTAAAGGCTGGTTTATAGTCCAGCCCCGCTCAGAGCAGAGCTGAACCAGACGAGCTTATGTGGCGCTAATCAGGCTCCACGTGCGTCGTAGGATTTCAAACTATTTAACTTGTTATTTATTTATTGTGAGAATAAACATCATATTAGGCATATATTTCTGTGCCTAATTTGAGCTGTTCCGAATTGTTTTTAATCAGCTGTCCGTATAGTGTTTGTGGATCAACCCATCACAGCGTTTGGAGTTAATTCAAAGCGTGGTAACTTTTCGGTGGAGGTGCACGTCCTCAGCGGCGCACGGTACAGGGAGCACCGCGTTCATGTGCGCCCGAGAGCTGTGCAGCACATTTGCGTAGATTTGGCATGGACCATAAAGCAGCCTTAAAACACACGGCGTACCCATTTGTTATTTGAATAGATCCATGGATGCAGCAGTCACGTGATGTGTGTGAAGTTTCCATCAAACACAGCCTCCAGCCTCCACCCCCCACCCCCACACTCCAGTGATAACTGTGATAACTGTGACCGTGACATTGTATTGATCACAACAGTAGAGTAGACAGTGTACGCTCAGTCTCAAAAGCCCCACACAAAATGTCACTCACAAGGATATTTTATTTATTTATGTAAGCCTATTTTATTTATTTTTGTTAAAATAAACAAAAAAAGGATACGTGTCCACTCACTATCTTGTGCAAACAATTCAGTCACAGAATCTCACTATTTTTAATGGAAATGAATGTTATGTGCAATAGGGATAAGAAACCGTCTCAAAGACACTGTCAGCTCCAACTGTGGAATGATGTTTTGAAATAACAAAGTCCAACTGTTTAAATCATTATTATATTTTGGAAAATAGTAAGCGGCTTTATTAATCAATTTCTTTTGTACATAAAAAGTTAAATTAAGCAGCAGAAGTTTAACAGGTCCACAAACTTTCACCTAGTTGGAGCAGGAGCACGTTTATCTCAGAAAGTTCAAAGTTCACGGCCTTTGCAGCTGCGTGTCGCTCTGAGCTGATTGGTCAAACCCTCGCCTGATTCAGGCAAAGTTTGTGCCATGTCACTTTCCAAATCATCACAAAGAAATGTGCTATACTGCAGACAGTGTTTATTATAATAGCTGATGTATAATATGGGACAGAACATGCAGTCATTTTACAACACAGCCTGATCCGTGTGTTCAAATAATGAGATGTACAACGAATAATATATTGATATAATGAGGATTTATAAATTACATAAATGCTGTTTCATTCTTTATTACACTAAATGTCATGCAGATGCACATTGATTGCATGCACTTATAGGAGATCAATCAATGATTATCCACCCTGTTTACCTCTGTGACATAATTTATGTTGTTACACTGAACATAAAAATAAGATAACACAATATTTTATGCAATAACACAAGTAAAAAGACTGCTTGGATGATGCAAGCACTACATGTTGTCATGTATCAGCTGATTGCACAGACACAGTCTTGTATGACAGGAGCACAGCAGCAGCACAGGAAATGAGGTCAGAGGGAATTCCCCTTTTGCATCTGGGCTGAAGCCATAGTTCATCACAATTAATACAACAAGGCTTTGAAGAACCAGATAAAGTGTTTCAGGTAAGTGCAACTTCTGGGATAAGCTTTTTATTACATGTAATATTTATATTCTCCTTTATCAGATGTGTCCAGGGCACCTCAAAAGTTAATATTTATGTAAATCGGTTGAATATAGTTTAAACATTGCTTCAAAACTAATTACAGTGATGCAAGCTTTTGATAGCCTTATGTCTGCACTTTTCTAGGGAGCAAAAGAAAAGAATAGCTACCTATAAAGGGGATGGTCTCAATCCTCAAACTGCACTGAGCTGTCATTGGACAACACATGCCAACGCTCAATTTTCTTATCTTTGTTCTTCAGGCATTCATACCAATGCTTCAGACATTCACCTTTAGCCTGGATACCCAGCTGACATCCCCCTGTCAAGAACAAAGCACACTGTAACATGGAGAACAATCGGAGGAGCCTGCTGTGACCACACATGACACTTACCGATAAAATCATTGGATTTGCCCATGTCATAATCCCACACAGAGATGTCGAGAGATTTTTTGGCAAGTTCTCCATGTTTTATCTCATAACTGAACTCCTAGAGCACAGTGAACTCAGAGTCAGATAATAGGGAACAACTGAAAAAAAAATAAAGTTGTTTTAAAACAGCACCTCATTAAACTCTGGATTTAAAGTCTTCTTTTTTGTTTGTGTTTTGTTTTTAGCTTTCTTTCCCATATCAGGCTTGAGACATCTACAACATTCAAGAGATATGAACAGTAGAAACTTTATGAGGTTATGAGTTTTAATTAATTGTGATTTGTGATATATAACACATACATACATTTTGACAAAAGGATCAGAGTACCCATTGGAGTCCATAGCAGCCAGGTGAGCACAGCGGACCACACCTACAACCAGGCAGCTCTTCTGACTGTTGTACATCAGTGATACAAGGATGCGTCCTCTCTCCTCAGAATCATCACCGTCGTTCAGCTAAAAAAATGGACCATTAATCATCAGTGATAATAATAGAGCTAGTAGGATTACACTGGGATTATCTGTTAATGGGAAATGTAGTTCTGCTTAAGAAACACTACACTTGCATCGCATTGGGGCATAAAAGTTACTATCACACGTGACATCTCTACAGTTTAAAATCCCTATAGAATTGTTAAGCGCTGATGTCACTTCGTGGTCCAACTGGAACTTCACAGGTGATTTCTAGCTTTTCTAAAATTTTACCATAGTGTCGCTCTACTGTACTCTCACCTTATTACAGAAGTTGCCTGAGGGCCACCATTGTCATTTGGGTTGTATTATTTTGTACGAGGCTGGCGATTTTGACAGCAAATAAATTCTGTTCGAGCTACAGAGTCATTTTAAAGCCTCCCAGAGAATCAGTGTTGACTTGTTGACGCACATGAACATAGAATATTTTACACAAATCAACACTTTTTCCAAATACAACAACAAAAAAATGGGATTCCCTCTTAACCGGAAATGCCACCACAAAAAAGCATGGTTTAGAGCGTTTAGAGGCAAAACTGGGCGTGGTTGAATAAGGTCAAAGGTTTAAAATTAAGCTTGAAGGCAGATCAGAATTCTGTGTTTAATTGTCTGATTGCAGATTTGTTTACCTGGTTTATGGTTAATAATCTTGGCCTATCCACATGTAACAAAAAACACACAAAGTTCAATGTTGAAAGAACTTTAAGTCATAAGTTTGTGGAGTCAATTCCTTACAAAAATGATGAGGCTCAATATTTGGATAGTTCTTCACATTCCCATAGTTTCATACAGATACTCCTGCTTGCTAACCTAATGGTGTGTGCTTATACCGTACTTACGTCGTCTACATACAAAGCCATGCCTCTAGATGAGCCTCCAAGAGTCTTTTTCACCTGAGGAGGTATTCACATATGAGATGTATTTATGGAGACAGATAGAGATATTTTCTTAAGACAATGCAATTTGAATACCGGTATAACTCTCTCTAAGCAAATATTGAAATTTTTCTTTTGGTTGAATTTGAGTTTCTTGAGGGCCACCCGTGTTTCACCAATGAATTCGTTGTGTCCAAATGTGTCTTCATCGCTCACTGAAAGCCTTGGGCAGTGACAAATCAAATTGTTACCCAATTATTAATACACTAGAGGAGATAGTGCCAAGCATCAGTAAATTATTACCGAAGGGTTTTACGTGACATTTCTTCATCTGTGATCCCATGGTAGACCAAAGTTTCATTCCACACTGGATTCAACGTGTTCTTTAGCGTCTTGGTACGAAGCTTGTTGGACTAAAGAATACATCCAAGCACAGTGTAAACGACAAATTACTAAAATTATAATGTGAGGTGAAATGTTGTTCTTATGGGGACAGAAAAAGGTGTACATCAAAACCTGCTCAAGACCAGTGTAACAAGACCAAAACATAAGAAAAAAACACGCAGCAGCTCATTCACTCATAATAATTGATTAAAATAATGAATGGATTAATAATGCTCGCTAAATGATTTTCACCCATTGACTCCTGTGTGCCACAGTTTCCATTTCACATCTAGCCCTGTGTACATCTCATGATATTACTTTTAAAGATTTGAATATATAATAGCAAAGGGGTTTCTTATTAGTTAGTGTGAACATTATTGTGATGTTGTGTTTATACATGAACAGTGCTAAATGTGGACATATCAGAGTCCACAATAGGCCAACAACAAACAGCAAAGTCCCAGAAAGGCCGGGGGCAGCCAGGTGGTACCAGTACGCAACATGGCAATAGAGTACAAATCAATATGCTGCTATGGTACAATAGTTGAATCCACTTAATATTTTATCCAATCATGTGTTTTGCACAAGCAAATTCCAATTTATGAAAGGGTACAAGGACTAAACAAGATGTGTTCAGCTTGTGACATAAGCATAGGAATGTGATACAGGTGTTGTTATGTTTAGGAGATAAAGTCTGACCAGACCTTTTGACAAAAGGAGAAGAGTGAATACTGAATAAAATAATAATAAAAATAAAGAGAGGCCAAAAAGAAGACAAAATATGGGAGATTTATAGATGTGGTGAAAGTTAGAAATAAATCTTAAAGCAGCACTTTGTTACTTTTGGGAGGTGGCATGTCATGTGCATGATTCCATGGAACTAAAAAGTTGAAAATAATAATTTATAATAATAAATAATAAGTTAATACCTTACTAGCTCCGGGTAGGAGATGGAGTTTTACATAAGGATCAGCGAGGCCGTTGGAATCCATTGCTTTCAAACCCTGTTTCAAATATAAACAATCATGGGAAACAGACACAATTGATTTCTAATACTGTTACACTGTTTGCAGCATCTTTTCACCTTTGCTTTGATGATACAACATTGTAAAGTATGGCTCTCTTGTTCATAAAGAAGACTGAACTCCAGCGATCCCAATGTTGCTGCAGAACAGAAGCACAAACAGCAGTGTTACCACTATTCACGATGTGTATGGCAATTGTGGTGATAATTAGAAATGATGTGCTAAGTAATATTAGCCAAGAATGTAGTCAAAGACGAAGTAGTAGTTCATCATTAGTAAAGGTTTTAGTAGTTGTAGCTGTATGGGCAAGATATAAATCAAAGGAATGTTGTTACTCACTGGCATCGTCTGAGTCATACTCATTGTCGTCGTCCTGTGTTGTTTCTGCAGTAGGTCTCTGTGGAAGAGGGTGGTGGGTAGTGTTATTCACCACTGGAGTGAGTCTTGGAGCTGGAGTGTTGGATGAGATGGAACTGGCCACAAGAGGCTGGTGTTTTTCTTCCATAACTGCAGGGAAGGGGACCTCTTCTCTCTGTTTATTTTGCACATCTGTAACACAATAAGTAGAATATTAATGCATAATATTTGCCTCTTGTTTGTTTGCTATTGTGATTACATTGAGTTTTTCCACTCTTTAATTAGTTACAAAGCTATACCATTAAAACAGTTGCTTGGAAAGAGTGGTTTCCCGATATTTCCAGAAGGCTGGTGCTTTGAATCTCACTCTGATTATCATTCTCTAGAAAGTGATAGGATATATATTTATTTTATAATCATTAAAATTTGATATCCCATCTATGCTGCCTAGTGGTGTAGTGGTTTAGGGCGGCACACATTTGTTACCACTTTGGTTTGTGGGTTTGACATCTGTGCCGACTGTTTGTCAAATGTTTCCACCCCCTCTTTCCCTGTTTCACACTACGCTCTCCTGTCTAACAAAGCCAACGGGCCAAAACATCTTTTAGAAAGTAACTAACAGTAGTGTCCCATCTGAGTAAAGCTTTGTTAAGATTTTTGCAGTATGATGTTGATTCTTGAACAGCATATCCACCTGAGCTGCAGAGTGCCTGTTGAGTACTAGCCCGCAGGGGTTTGGGGGCTAGCACATGTCCCTCTGTTTTCATTACCACCGTTGGACAGGCCTGACCCTCATTACTTCTGTCAGCTGTTGTTCTCGCCGTCTGCTCCCATTGTTCTGATCCAGAGGACTGCGGGGCCAGTGGCTCAGCACCAGCCTCTGGGGAGACACAACAGAGATGCAATGATGCCTCCTAGTCTGCTTTCCTAAATACACTGGGGTAATTAGCATGTGTCACTGTCATTGTTGTATAAATTCATGCCAAAATACACCAACTGCTCACTTTGAAAGAACAATATTGTTGAGGACCAGTCATTTTGTGTATATATTTTCTCTTTGTTTTTTCACATTTAGTATTGTTTTTTGCAGTGAAGATTTTGCAGAACATTTTGTTTATGAATACATTAATGAATCTGGGGTTTGTTATGTCAGTGTATCAGTGTGTGTCAGTCTTGTGCTTGCTTTCCTTCAGTCACTGTCAACATTATGTGAAAATAATGGATGTGATTCTGGTTCGCAGTATGGCATTAGGCAATAACAAACAATGACATGCATTTGTGTAGTTTGGCAGCGCTTAATCTATGCCATCCCCAAAATGTTAAAACTTTTTATATTTTTGCAGCATCAAGTGTGGTCTGGTGCAATG